>NW_026931327.1:0-48146 GCF_032062105.1 Saccostrea cuccullata | reverse complement strand
GGTGTCAATTAAATGTGGATACTCAAAAATTCCAAAGAATTTTCAGACTAATTGAAAACATAAGATCTTAACAAAATCATAAGCTTAAAAACTTACGATTTTTCAACTTTATACACAACCATTCCCCACGATATTTAATTAAAGTTCAGGCGTTTGGATATCATTGACAGCTGCTTTTTCGATAAAGATGGAACTCGTAAATTTACTTATCTGGTCATTGGTAATTTGCAAAATTATTTTGTTAAAACACATTCTGGTTGCACAAGCAAGTACTCTGAAGTTAAAGAGATGCTTGAGTTTCTGATTGACAATATCTTCGTGGTTTTTGAAGACCAGGTATTCCAACAATCTGTTGGAACTCCCATTGGTACCAATTGCACTCCGTTATTAGCAGACCTATTTTTACATTCATGTGAAGCAGAATTTGCGCAAAATCTTGTGCGTGAAAAGAAGAAAACAGTTGCTGTGGTCTTCAACTCGACATTTAGATATATCGTCGATGTTTTGTCAATTAATAATGATAATTTCCATTCCTACGTCGGTACGATATATCCTGGTGAGCTTAAGATAAAAGATACCACAGAGTCGGACACATCTGTTTCATACTTGGATATTTAACTTGAAAAAGACGTTAATTATAATCTAACAACTAAGCAATATGATAAACGTGATGACTTTAACTTTTCTATCGTTAACTTCCCTTACTTATACAACAATATACCTTCATCACATGCGTACGGAGTATATACAATGTATATCTCAGTTGATTCGATTCGTAAGAGCATATGAACAATTTCTAAAACGAGGTAAAATATTGACAAGCAAGATGATGAAAGATGAAATAAGAATAACAGCAGTCTCGTTTAAATCATCATTTCGTAAGCTCTATGATCGAAACAATGACCTTGTCAGAAAATAAAAATTATCACTGAATCAAATGCGGACTGATATTTTTCATACTAATTGTTAGTCCATTATTTATACACGGAATTGACGACGGAATTGACAAGGAGCACACAGCGGTGTGACCGGTCAGCAGGGGATGCTCACCTCTCCATGGCATCTGACCCCACCTCTGATGTTTCGGAGGTCCGTGTTTACTCTGCTCTTATTTTATTGTCTTGTTTTATGAGTTTGATATTGAATACGTTTGTTATCTCCATATCCTCATTCTAGTTGACGTTTTCTTTTTGACAGATTTTATTTTATCAACTGAGCCCATAATGAGATTACCCTGTGGTCAACAGTCAATTTTAATTCGTTAGAATAATAAATAATATACATCGTTAAAATGAATATTAAATAAGTATTTTCTTCAATGCAGTTATATTTAGTACATTGAAAAAATATTTAGTACATTGGAAAAAATTGAAAATATTATGGACTCGACTTAATTGATATACGAGCACATGTAAAATTTTCAAAAATGTCAAATCTCATTTTCCTTGTAATTTGCGTAAATGCTTCCTTCATCTATGTATGACATTATCAAGCCTTTAGGTCTATAGTCCAAAAACTACAAATTGTAAAAATTAATGCCCTGTTCACACGACGAGTTTAATTCGAATTAAACGTAAAGTTACTGCGAATTAGCTTCGCTTAGCGTTCACACGGAGAATTTAATGCGAATTAGTTTAATTCGAATTAGTTTACTGCGCATTAAATTTCTTCGCATTAACTCCGTGTGAACGCTAGGCGAAGCTAATTCGAATTAAATTCTGACGCATGCGTAATGGCAAAATTAACTCAAAGGTTTTTGCAAGGAGTGTAAAATCTGTTTTTTAATGTTGATCCATAGGAGGGACTAAATTTCGAGTCTTCATTTAAGCTGGTGATATAAAAATGAATAATTTCACTGGGACAACTCAAAATAAACCAATCTTAATCATTTATGCCCTTTTCACACGGAGAATTTAATTCGCAGTAAATTAATGCGAAGTAAAGTAATGCGAATCAAACTAATGCGAATTAAATTGCGTTCACACGACAGCTAATGCGAAGTAAACTAATGCAAATTAAAGAAGAAGCAGATGCATTTGACATAATGTCACAGTGTCTGGAGACATATTTTAGTGATTAACACATTTTTTCTTAAATTTTCACACAAAAATAGCACAAGCACTTCAAGCTGACCACCGACATGACGCATTTTACTTAATTTTGCCATTACGCATGCCCCAAAATTTAATTCGAATTAGCTTCGCTTAGCGTTCACACGGAGCTAATGCGAAGTAATTTAATGCGCAGTAAACTAATGCGAAGTAAACTAATTCGCATTAAATTCTCCGTGTGAACGCTAAGCGAAGCTGATTCGCAGTAAACTTACGTTTAATTCGAATTAAACTCTCCGTGTGAACAGGGCATTATTCGAATTAAATTTTGAGGCATGCGTAATGGCAAAATTAGGTCAAATGCCACAAGTCCGTGGTCAAATTGAAGTATTTGTGCTATTTTTGAGTGAAAAACTAAGGAAAATTGTGTTAATCACTAAAATGTGTGCCTAGACAGACGGTAACATTATGTCAAATGCATCTGCTCCTGCATAAAGTGACGTGATTTGCAAATGATGTCATAATAGCCTTACTGACGCCAGGCCGTAAAAGTAGAATTTTAATTCGCATTAGTTTACTTCGCATTAGCTGTCGTGTGAACGCAATTTAATTCGCATTAAAATGATTCGCATTAGTTTACTTCGCATTAATTTACTGCGAATTAAACTCGTCGTGTGAACAGGGCATAACTTGATTTGTACCTAAAGCTACTGGTTAATCGATTGGTTAAATATCACGTGCTTGGCATGGAGTGATAGCAAGTGAGTTTATGGAATCAATGACAAATGTAAATACACATGTATAAAGAATAGCTGTTTTCATGATGATGATTAAGCAAATGGCTCGCGTAATAATTCTAAGCATAAACGGCAAAAACGTTTATTCAAATAATCACGCACGCCAATCGCTTGAACAATCATAAAACCAAAATATTATGCATTAAATGTATTTTTAACACATACATTAAAAGAAATAAATAATTCTGCAATCGAACTTGTATTCATTAAAAGATGCCTTAGTACCCCTTTTCCTAAATTTTACTCGAATTCTCATTACGTTAATATTCGGAATATGGAATCCAAAAGAGAAAAACAACATTAGTTGTTACTCGTCTTTATTTTGTGCAAGATCAGTATATGGTATTATAAAACTCATTATTCAATAACATTTTAATTTTCACTTACTTTCTTGATCTTGCAACAAGATAAGCCATTTTAAGCCATCTTCAACTTGCTTTGCCCGCTTATGGTGAAAAATATGGGCAAAACTCTGTTTGTCTGTTCCTTGAGGGAATCCCTCCACAACCACACAGCACTTGCTAATTTCATCTCGTATTTGGTTCAAAGTATACCCTCCACTCATGATCCTAATATTCAGTTATAAAATGACATGTTTTTCAAGTGCATTTTCTTCTCGCAACTACATTGTAGAAAAGAGGCAAAGTTAATAGAATGTACGGAACTTATATGTCGTCAGTATATATCACGTGCTGGGTTTTCTAGTTACTTGTCATGTCATCTCTCAGGATCATGCAGGACAAGATAACAAGATTGATAAAAGCTTTCGTTTTAAAGTCCATAAAAACAACTTTGTCCCATGAAGAACACACGCGCATAATCATCAATAAAGGAATTGTAATCATTATTTTAGATAAAAAGACAACAAACTGTTTCTGCTTCTGTAGCAATATTCTATCATTTTGAAGCGCTAGGTATCATTCATTACATATAATATTTAAAACAAGCTAGTTCAGAGAATATGTGTCCCCGCTGTAGGAAAAAAAGAAGATTACGCGCAGATCTACGCGAAGGTTGAAGAGGATAGAACACTTCAAATCGGTTAGGCTGGGCCATAGCTATAAGGAGTTGTGACCTTGACGTTTGGCTTTTGACCTCAAAATCAATAGGGTTTTTAAAGGCCATTGGAAGATATGTGTAAAAAATTTATTGCAAATTCTTCAAAGCTTCTTGAAAAAAATGGCGTGGAAACGAAAGTTTTTAAGCAGGACGAAAATACAGACAGACGAAGGGCTGACATATCAAATTAATATCCCCCACTTTCAGTGAAAGCGGGAACCGAATAAAAATTCCCCGAAGGTATATACATTGATTAAAAACAGTGTTGATGTATACATTGTAGGTCTAAAGATATTAGATTTTGACATGTTATCTGATATTCTGTGTACTGATGTACTACGTTTAAGTAAACACACAGATATGTACATACATGTATATAATACAAGGTTGATTTTTAGCTTTATTTTGCAGCTATGAAAGGACAAGATAGGGTAACAGCCGAATCTGGCCCCTTATTTGATGTAAAAATCAGAACACTGGTAGAATTGTGATAGTTTGTAGTTATGAAGTTAAAATGATCCTTACTTTAATACAAGCACTAATTTTGATTCAAAGCTTACATGGAAGCCACCCACAAGAGGGTGCAGAAATAGGGCATTTGTCAAAATTTCCTAAATTGTGGTGGAATTTCATCATATTTGAGATACATTTCTCTTCGGAAAACATAGAGCACAAGCTTGCCTATCTGAGATTTTTACACATAAACTGCATCTGATATTAATGTATAAAATATATAAATTTGGTATATAGGCAAGCGTGTGCTCTATGTATTCCGAAAGAAAATGTGCTGTAAAATTGATGAAAATTTGCATAAAAATAAAAAATGTCGAAAAATGACCTTTTTCCCGACCTCACTGTGACCCATGTATATTCTAAATCTTAAAACCAATACTCATTTTCTGGCAGGGGTAACAACAGGTTTTTATGGATAAACTGTTGGATCAGTCTGAAAGACACCCAAAATCGGGGGCCAAATACTGCTCTTACCCTATCTTGTCCTTTATCGTTAATGTGGGGTTTCTTAAATTTATGAACATCAAAATCCATTTTTTACTTTTGAAATACTTTGACCTATTTTAAACGTTCTATATTCTGTCTTTATTTTCCAAAATTAAAATCGGATAATCATATCGTAGTTAAAGTTGTTTTGTGCCGGGGAGCAAACATTGAATGTTGTACTCCTGACATTATTTTTGTGTACACAGTACCTTGACTCTCATCAATACTGATTGTATTATTACCACATTTTAAACTTTGAAATATCTCAACACTTGTATTACACCTTGAAAATTCCATTTTGACGAATATTTTCAGATTTTTAAAATTGATTTGTTTTTTTTTTTTTTTTTTTTTTTTTTTTCTTCCATTATGTTTTTGTTGCACCCCTGACATAACATTTTTCAACACTCGTCATGACCATAACCTGGTCAAAAGTTTATTTTTCAAGACTTATATGAATATTATCAAAAAAGTCTTTATCTTAAACATAAGCCATGGCTATTTAAAACCAGATCTTAAAAAAAATGTTGAATTTTCAATATATCACAAAAAGTTGCTGCACCCCTGACATTTTTAGTCTTTTTGAAGGGCATACCTTTTTTGTACATTGAGATATCAATAATATATTTGGCATATATATTTCGACCCAATCAAAAGACATCTGCTGATACATAAAAATATATTTCCACTGCCTGTATTCTAGTGCAGATTGGTAATTTTCTTAATGCAACAAGCAATCTTTCAAATCGTTGTCTTACTGTTTTAGGGGAAATGTGTTTTTTGCAATTTGAAGTTATATTTTGGTATGTCACTCGTCAGCTTTTTAGAAAAGTTCAGTCAGAACCTCTTACGTCAAACCTATTTATTAAGTTTCAATTTTTATGACATAGTTAAGTGAAACAAAGTTAATTGTTCGATATTCAATGAAAAAACTACTCAAAGGCTCACCAAGAAGCAAGATTTACTTTTTCTTTTGGCGGAAGAACATTTAACAGAAAATTCTGCAAATCTGCACATTGATTGAATTTAAAATATCTTGGAACTTTTACTCAGAGAATATTTAAGTAAAACAAAGTTAATTGTTCGATATTCAATGAAAAAACTACTCAAAGGCTCATCAAGAAGCAAGATTTACTTTTTCTTTTGGCGGAAGAACATTTAACAGAAAATTCTGCAATCTGCACATTGATTGAATTTAAAATATCTTGGAACTTTTACTCAGAGAATATTTTCCGTTATGATATGCTTGGTATATCATATAGAGGTTTCAATTTATATTTCATAACAAATTTTACACCATCCCTCAACAAACTCTGCCGAGAAATGAAGATATATTACAGAAGTCAAGATAGAATTAATATGCTGTTTTTGCCTGAAAATCGAAAGTTTAGACCAATATTCCAAGTTTACATCACTGACCCAAACTTTTTATCTTATCATTTTAAGCTACTCAAAACTTATGACTGATCAGCACTGAGGCCGTAAAAAAATTTGATACAAGAAAATATTTTATTACCTCTTCAGACTTTGAAAACCCCATACATGGTACTTTTTACAGTCATTCTACAAAAACGTGACCAATTAAGATTTTTTTAATGTCGCTTACAAATAAACCAATCTAATATCTTGACTAATCAATTATGATCGATTTCAACCGTAAGTCTCAACATACACACGTGGGTTTGTAAATATTGACCTACAGTACGTATAAGCAGTTAAATTTTCGATAAGAAAATAATGTAATGTTGAAAAACGAATTCAACTGCAAATCTTCATGTCGCTTCATTTACTTACAATTTCAAGAGGGAATTCTCAGCCGCAAGAGTCCCAGCAGACAGATTGCGACGAATGTTAAAAAAGTTTTTTAGCCTATATAAAATTAAATCAAACCATTCTCTCAAAGAAATGCATGGATCTTCTTTCATACTAAATCATTGCATGTCGCTAAAAGTCGATTAACTTCAGTAACCATTTTCTTAATTTCACGAACAGAATGCAGATTTCATAAAGAAATGAAAAGAGAGTATATGGATATAACGAAAAGTACTCAATCTCAAAGTCCATAAAACAATACAAAATAGGAGCAGAGCAAACACGGACCTCCGAAACATCAGAGGTGGGATCAGGTGCCATGGAGGAGTGAGCATCCCCTGCTAACCATTCACACCCGCCGTATGCTCCTTGTAAGATCAGGAAATAACGGGAAAATCTGTCGCCAATTCAGTGTATAAATAATGGACTAACAATTAGTATGAAAAACGTCAGTTTTATATTATAATTGACCGCGAACCTTACATCTTTGATTATAGTAGCGAGTCAGCTATTTTAGACGATTACATTCTCTTACATTTTCGAAATAACAAAATTAATTACAGAAAAACTGTGGCCTCTCTTAAAAACATAACATCTGTAACGGTATTTTAGGAAAGTTTTTGATTAAAGGTATATTAATACTCAGTGTCCGAAAAATTTAACGAGGCCAGATTTGTGGACACTTCTTTTTTTTCAAGTTCACTGATATGTCCTTTAGTCCTTCATTTTGTTTTTTTGAGACAATAATTTATTATGCCCCCGTAAACGAAGTTTCGGGGGTATATAGCTTTTGTCATGTCTGTCTTTCCATCTGTCTGTCTCTCTGTCAAGCTATCTAGCTGTCTGTCTGCATGTCTCTCTGTCTGTTTGTCCGTTTGTCCGCAAAAACTTTTACCTTGCCCATAACTTTTGATTCAGTGGAGCTATGACTTTCATATTTCCCTTGTGTATTCCTTGTGACAAGACATTTCTTTGGGTACCACCAAATTTGAACTTTTGACCTTGACCTTCGAGTTTGACCCACTTTTACACAAAAACTCTTAACATTTACTTACGCCATATCTTTTGAATACTAGATACAAGGACTTAAATACTTCACATAACTCCAAGGTCCGATGGTGTGTCAAACCATCGGGATCTGGCGTAGACCATCGGACTTTGGCGTGACCATCGGACTTTGGAGTCCCATCGCACTTTGGAGTACTACATATATATATACTCGTAAAAAGACCTTTCATTGGATACCAACAACTTTGATCTTTTGACCTGGACCTTGGAGATTTCCGTACTTATGAAAAAAAACTTAAACCATGGCCATAACTTTTGAACAGTAAAAGGTAGGGCTTTTCATACTTCACATATGTTATTCTTGTGAAAAGCCACTTAATCGGAATAAAGGAATTTGACCCTTTGACCTTGGAGTTTGACTTACTTTTGAAATAAACCTTGAACCTAATTTTTAAAGGGTTAAGACTAGGGCTCTCATACTTCACAAATTTAATGTTTGTGACAAGACCTCTTATTTGATATCAGGAACCTTGACCCTTTTACCTTGACCTTGGAGTTTGACCCATTTTTAAACAAAAAGTCTTAACTTTTAATTTGGCCCTAATTTTGAAAAGGTAGATACTAGGAATATTTCAAATATTTTTTTTGTGGCAAGACCTTTCATTTGAAATCAATACTTATGACCTCTTGACTTTTACCTTGGAAAATACCGTACTTACGAGAAACTATAACCTTGGCCATAACGTTTGAACGGTAAGGGCTAAGGCTTTCATACTTCAAATATATAATTCTTGTGGTAAAACCTTCATTGGATTTCAACAACGTTGACCTTTCACCTTGACCTTGGAGTTTGACATACTTTTTTCAACCTTTAACCTTGGCCACAACTTTCGAACAGTTAGGGCTAGAGCTTTCTTCTTTCACATTTTTAATCCTTGTGACAAGACCTTTCATTTGATATCAACAGCTTTGACCCTTTGACCTTAACCATTGTGTTTTGACTTCCTCTTTACAAACTCTAACCTTGGCCATAACTATTGAACGGTAAGGACCAGCGCTTTCATAGTCCAAATGTAGTCTTTGAGACAAGGCCTTTTTCTTTATAAACAAACAACCTTGACACCTTGAAGTTGACCCCGGAGTTTGTCCTACCTTTAAAAAAACGTTAACGTTGGTCAGTAATAACCTTTGAACTCGTGGTGTGGGGTTTTATATTTCTCATTTGTATTTCTTGTGAAAAGGCCTCACTTTACGAACCAACATACTGTACAGGGGATTAATTTCACGGGTTGTAATTTTCACGTTTTCTCTCATCTGACACGATTGCGGTTTCTTGAATTCGCGGAATTTGGTATATGATAAAAGTAACTTCCCTTGTCTCCATTTAATCCATACCATTACTACAGGTAAAAAACATAAATCAGCGTTATGTCTTTATTTCACGAACAACAGGGTAAGTTAATTTAAAATTGTTAGATTTTATAAATAATTAATTAACACAAGTGCAGTCATTAATAGTCCCTTAACGTTAAATGAATTTCCTATATGCTATTACGATGAGTGCATGTGCCCGGAGATCTTCAATACAACGCAGCGAAAAACTACTGGACGGAAATAAAACTTTTTATGTAGTTCTACGAAATAATATCCTTCCACACTTCCTTTGTCAGTAAGTTCGATATTTATTTGAATGATTTTTTAAAACCAAAATGTCGATAAAAACTATATGAACTAATATGCATGAGAATGCAGGTAACAGATACACGTGTTATAACATTAGTTACGCACGGGTAATCAAAACCCATGGCCCACGTGTTTTGTTTGATGAAACATGTAACGTTGGCTATTAAACCAGCTTTTGAACAAACACAAATTATTATCTGCCGATTTGAATTAAAGTAAAGCGTTGTAGCAACCTCTAATGATAAAACGCCGCTTAATGATACAAATAGCATTAAGCGTTGCAATTGCAACGCTTAATGCCATAAATTATTGCATTAATAGCTGACATCATCAACCGCTAATGCTAAATCGCCGCTTAATGACAGAATTATATCATTAAGCGTCACAAATGCAGTGCAACACCGACGCTTAATGAAACAAGCAAATATCGACATATTCGACGCTTAATGATACACACTAGTGTATCATTAAGCGTTGCAGTTGCAACCCTTAATGATAAAAAATTTAGAAATCGCTTGTTATATCTTAGAGAAACACACATCCACCTTTCCTGAACAATGAGATATCACTTGTCAAAATATTTATTTATGCCCTTGTGCTATATAAATGGTAATTATTGAAGTTTTACTGTGTTTTCTACCTAGGCAAGGGAAATTCGTTTAGCCCCAGATGTTTAAGAGACAGATAGTCAGAGAGCTAGAAAAAAGAGATACAAACAAAGGGATAAATAAAATGATATTCAAATCCTTTTAAAAGAACCATTTTTTTTACCGAAAATACAGAAGCAAACAGGCAATTAAAATCCTTTTAATTTGATACAATGATTTTTATACTTAACCTAAAATATATAGAATGTATTTAAATATTCCAAACTTTGTTTTTATTTTAGATTTGATACAGCTTAACACATGTCACTGTTAACGTTTCAGATATACGTATCGAAAAATAAATGTATAATTTTCACTATAATTGTATTTTTAATCTGCTTCGTTTCTCCAAATTTCGAAATAGAGAGACATCAATATTGACAATTTATGTTTAAGTATATAAAACACAAAGAATACAAATGAATGCATTACATTGAATAATATATTATTTTGAGAAAAGGTTCATTCATCCTTTATTTGTTATCAGTTTTACTAGAATACATTACTGTGGAATGATTATTTTAGAATCAATTTTGAAAACTAGTACATGTATATAATTATCAAGTTATTAAAAAACATGTCGAATGAAGCTGATATTTTTAAAATTATAAATGACGCATGCTTCATTTTGTAGTATATTTGCCTGTCTGTCTGCCCGTCTGTCTGTAAACAATTTTACAAAATGCTACTCCCCCTGCAGTTTTGGAATGATTTCAATATAACTTGGCACACAAATAGACTACACTAAGATACTTAATTTCTGCAGCGGTTTTTGATTTCTGCCTTAGATACTAAAGATAGAAATAATATAATAAAATGCTACTTATCGAACATTTTTTGTTTGATTTCAGAATATTTCCATTTCTAATTTTTTTTTCTCTGTGATAACCCTTTGAAAGTTACTTTAGTTAATTTCTTGACAATTCTCTTGAATGTAAATTAGGCAGATCGATAGGTCAGGAGCTAAGAAGGTCTTAAACGCATGCAAATCTCGTGCGCATCTGTCTCTGTGTTTGACGCTGAGGAGGAAAAATATGCATGTAAATCTCGTGCGGCTTCCTTTCTGTCTGACGTCAGTGGGCGAGGACTATTGAAATCCGCATGGGAGTCCTTGTGTAATTTATATCTATCTCTACTATTTAAGTCTAAATATATAATTTTATTTCACAATGAATTGGAAATATAAGGAATCACTGTCTAGTTAGGAGAGTATGCCAGGGACATCAACAATAGTGGGAAACATGGGATAATTTTAGCATAACGGGCTTCGCCCGTTATGCAAATTATCCCATGTTTCCCACTATTGTTGATGCCCTGGCATACTCTCCTAACTAGACAGTGATTCCTTAAATAACTTACTTCACATGTAGACTACACTTGAAGATATCGGTTTTTGATTTCGATCAACGGTGTTGCCGTGGTTACTAAAATAGAAATTTCTGTGAAATTCACTCAAAATGCTACTCCTCCTACAGTTTTATTCAGATTGTAATATAATTTGACCTGCAAGTAGACTATACTGGCATACACTATTATCAGTTTCGTATTTTTGAGTTTGTTGATTGATGTTGCCATGGTAACTAAAATTGAAAATTCTGTAAAATTTTATTGAAAGGTATTACTACAGTTGTAGTTTTATTGCAATCTTGCCACAAAAATAGACGTAATTAAGGACCGTAATTCTATTTATTGCTTTTATAAAGTTTTAAGCCCCAATTGCTACTTTTTTCTGCCTTTATTATAAGTAAGTACAAACGAGTAGAGCTACAGTCTCGACAGAGATATATTTTTTTCTTTCGATATATAAGACTAAGTTTACATCTGACTAATATTAAAATGAAATAAATTTAAATGAATAGTTCTTTTTCTGTACAAGACAGACCCTCTCTATTAATCATGTACTAGTATTCATTTCTTGTACATTATTCTTTTAGGAAAATGGTCCTGTTCCTAAAAATATGTTGGAACCTTTTTCTTAATCTTAACCTTGAAATGAAATGAAATATTAAGAATAGAAATCAAAACCTAATTACATCAAAGTTTCAAAGTCTTTACTATTGTTAATTAAATTCCAAAGTTTTCACTGTAGTAAATCAAAGTTTCAAAGTGTTTACTATAGCAAATCAAAGTTCGAAAGTTTGCACTATTAATAGTAAATTTAAGTTTTAAATGTTTACTTTGGTACTATAGTTAACTAAAGTAAACTATAGTTTACTGTAGTATTTTAAGGGATATGTTAGTGTTTTTACGCCAGCCGTGAATAAAACCTATAAATCAGTTTGTCGTCCAATGTAACATCGACGACTTTCTAATCAAAATAAAAAAAAGCCGATCAAACTACGCTGTAGTTTAATGGAAGTTTTCAATTTAAGGAGAAGTAATGATACAAAGTATGTTTGTAAGCGTCGGCATGGGATGGGGTAGGGGTTACTTAATTACATTAATAAATATTTTATGTTGGTTAAGGTAGGATTCTTCTCACATTTCTTGTATTTAAAAATTAATGAAATGTTCACAGAATCAAGAGTACAATATTTGTGATGGTATCAGTAAGGATAAATTTGACCGTTTAATATTAAAGGCAAGGTCAGGTCAAGGTCATTACCTTTTTCCTGGACATAAAGGTCAGACGACACGTTTCTTAGTAATATGTTTTGTATCTCTTGGAATAAGATGAAAAAAATTATTCATATTTAGCATTCTCTTCTGATTTTTGCATTGTTTTAAAATGTTTTAAAATATAGGTACACCAAAAAAAAAATTGAGATAGGCCTTTCAGAGGATTATCAAATAAGGGTTATATAAGAAATATGAACCTTTGGTATCTTGTCCAAATGGCTGGTAAGGTACCCTTATTTTTTGTGAGGAATCTTAAACGTTTAAGTACCTATTCTTCAATGACAATCTCTTAAGAAAAATGATATATTTTTGAGGAACGTGTCGTCTAACCTTAACATTAAACCAAAAATCTCTGTCAAGACTGTAGCTCTACAGGTTTGTACTTATAACAAAGGATGAGAAAAGAAGCCAAAACCATCAGACCAAAACTGTAGAAGGAGGAGCGTTTCAAAGGAATTTCACAGAAATTTCTATTTTTACTAATAATGGCAACCTTGTTCATCAAAATCAAAAACTGATGCACTATTTTATGTATCTTAGGTAAGTTTACTTGTTTGCCAAGTTATATTGAAATAAGACCAAAACTGTACGAGAAGTAGCGTTTTAAAAAAAACTGTTTACAGACAGACGGAAAGCCAGACGGTCTCTCTAATCTTAATAAACACTAGAAAAAGCAAACAAACAATTTTTACAAAAACATGACACCTTGAGTAAGTGGTAACCAAGGGTACATTTGGATACATTTAAAATGCTGAAATATGCTGAAAAACACTCCGTATTCACTAATGGTAGGTGTTACATACTCAAACTCAATCAACGACTTAAGATGAACAATGAAAATATTTGACCTTAAGTATATATTAAGTATAAGCAATATCATTCTATAAATAACTTTTATGGTTGCCATGGTAACAAAGTGAAACCATGCAAAACCAGTAACTAAATTGGGTTAATGTTATACTGTCTTGAGGAAAAACATGAAAATTCAAGACTGGCTAATATGCATCCTTAGAACCTTGCAACACCAAAACCATAAGAAAAATTTGGTATAATTGCTACTTTGCAGTGTTACATGTAGCATGGAAACAAAGTACCAGTGCTTAAAAGTGAATTATCTTTCGCTGCATTAAGAATTAAAATGCCATATAATCAAGAAACAAATTAAAAGACTCAGCTTGAATAGAACTTATCTGTTAGAAATGAAGTTAAATATCATATAGGGTGAATTCACCATGCATCGGATACCCTTGTACTTCAACAAGTTCTAGCGATATCGCTACCGACGGAAAATTATCAAAATGGAGTTTAACAATTATTTTGTGATTAAAATATTAATTTGGGACACAAGTATAAGCCCTTTATTGAGAAAATATCCTCAAAAATCGAGTTTTTAGGAATTACTCAAAATTTATTTTGACCGGAAAAATATCATACCTTTATCAAAATGCTTTAAAATGCTTGATATGGATATATTTTTATCTATTATCTAAGAAATAACCCTCAATTTAAATTTAATTGACAATATCGTTGCACAAATGTAGAATGATTCAAGAAACCTCACTCTGCCTTAGAAATGCTTTAAAATGCTTATAATGCGGTAATTCGCTCTTTTTTTCATAGTTTATCATACTCTGGTTTGTAGAAATAAATTGAGTTAAATTCCAGACGTCATACATCGATAACTTGTATTTTGACTGAAAATATACATACTAGTGAAAACTAGCTCTAAAAAGAATTATACGAACATCGAAGTGAAATTTCTTTAAAATTTGGGTAAAATTACCAATCTTTGACTTTATTCATCAAAGCCTGACTCGTTCCTTTGAAGTCAAATTTTAAGAATGATAACTCTAAAAATCGCAAAATCATAAATTTCTGGTTATTTTCCTTTGATGATGTAAAATATGACGTAGCTTCAAGGCCATTTTCGGAGTATTTTTGTCACAACATGATAATAACAATCGGTATCCTAAAAAAATTAAATCTTCAGCTTCAAGACAGAAACAAATAAATACACGGAACTCTTAAGTTGAAAGAGAATTTATTGTCTAAAGTTGTCCGATTATATTCATTTAAATCTATTTCATTTTAATATTAGTCAGATGTAAACTTAGTCTTATATATCGAAAGAAAAAAATATACTACAAATGAAATATTTAGAATTAAAAAAAAAAACAGCCTCTTCAACCTCAGTCAATATGTACATGTATATTGTAATTTGATAAATACGAGGGGTGTTAGAAAAGTTCTCGGACAAGTTCTATTGTGAGCGCGCTATTTCCACGAAATCGGTCAAACTTTTCAGATAAAATCTTAACCTATTTTCCAATAAATGTACAAAAAATTGGTGCTCTCCGGTGATCATTGAAAAATATACAGCTGTTTTATTTTGATAAAACTTGCTTCACGGAGCATGCTACATTTTGGCACGTTTTGATCACAAAAACTCTTTATCAAAATTAAAAATTACACAATTGTAGCGCAAAGAGATCTGTGATATTTTACCTGTCGCTAAATTATTCATGAATTCACTGGGAGAAATTTTGAATCAAAATGCAGGGTTGATGACTGTTTTATAGCCATTTATAAATGATCAACGCTTAAAAACACAGCCAAAAATCGGAACGTCATTGAGCGTCATGGAGCACTGCACTGCGTAAAAATTATGTGTGTAGACAGGAAAATGTCTAAAAAAGGGATTAAAATGTTAAAGATGCTGCCGGGAATTTCCTACACATACATACGACAAAAGTTTTCAAATGGTTGTAGCTTTATAAGAATGTAAGTGTAATGATATGTACATGTAATCCGTTTTTATCCAATTCCGTTTATATCAGGTTGTTAATGTTTAGTCTAAAATGTAACTCTGGGGCAGAATAAAAAAAGCATGCAGCACGACATGTCTTGAGTTTGAATATAGAAACATTACATGGTGTCAGAAGGAAAAGAAATGGAACACATTCGTCCTCCACCAGAGTTAGACTTCTCTACTACAGACGGAAATTTACCGGAGAGATGGAGAAAGTGGGAACAAACGATGAAATTGTACCTGAACATTGCCATGCATGAGAGAAACGAAAAAGATAAGTGTAGTGCTTTTCTCTATATCATTGGTCAAGAAGGCAGAGAAATATTTAACACTATGACAATACCAGATGAAGATATTGATAAGATTGATACACTTTTTACGAAGTTCAAAGACTACTGTGCTCCTAGAGAAAATATTACAGTTTGGAGACATAGGTTTCACACCAGAGTTCAAGGTAAAATAGAAACCATTGACCAATATGTCACAGACTTGAAAATAATTTCCAAAAACTGTAAATTTGGTGCATTGGAAGATGAAATGCTAAGAGACAGAATTGTATGTGGAGTTTATTCAGAGAAAGTCAAAGAAAGATTACTCAGAGACAATGAACTAACATTACAGAAAGCTTTAAGTATGTGTCGTGCTAATGAAGAGTCACAGAATAGATTAAAGGATCTACAACATGAGGAACATGTGGATGCTGTGAAATATAAACAGTCTGTCAAAGCGTCAGTAGGAAACAAATTTCCGTCAACCCAGAAATATATGAAGGGAAATGTGTATCAACCCAAGAAGCAAAGTGTGTCAAGTAAACCTATCAACACAAAATCCTTTACATGTGGAAAATGTGGAAGCCAGCATGAGAAAGGAAAATGTCCGGCATTCGGGAAAAAATGTAACAGATGTCACAAGTTAGGACATTTTGCATCAAAGTGCAGGACTAAGTCTATTCATTCAAATGAACTAGAAACAGATGAAATGACAAACAGCTGTGAGACAAGTGAGAAGTTCTTTATTGGTGCTATTTCAAGTGGAAACAGTCAAGATGAAATCTACTCAAGTTTGGAAATAAACAACATTCCTATCAAGTTCAAGTTGGACACAGGCTCTCAAGTGGTTGGACACAGGCTCTCAAGTGAATATCATCACAGAGAAAATCTTCAAGAAACTAAACAGCACACTCACCAAAACTAATGTGAAACTTACGAGTTACTCAGGTGATTCCATACCTATAGCGGGAAAGTGTGTTCTTCCATACAAAGATCAACAACTTGAATGTTACGTTACACACGCAAATCAACCATCAGTATTAGGATATAAGAGTTGTTGTGAACTAGGGCTGATCAAAGTGACACTAGCTACAGAAAAACTACAGAGTGATTTTTCACCTATTGAGGAATTTCCAAGTGTTTTCACAGGATTAGGGTGCTTGAAGGAACCATACACCATCCGTGTTGACAGTAGCGTACCACCTGTTGTTCATAGTCCTAGACAAATACCAGTAGCATTCCGTGAGGAACTCAAGAAAACTCTAGATGATATGGAAGCCAAGGAAGTGATCAAGAAAGTTGACCAACCAACTGATTGGGTTAATTCTCTTGTGATCGCTGAAAAATCCAAAACAGGAAAATTACGCATATGTCTGGATCCTCGTGACTTGAATGAAGCCATCAAACGTGAACATTTTCAGTTACCTACCATTGAGGACATCACAACCAGATTATCCGGAGCCACAATTTTCAGCAAACTTGATGCAAATAGTGGATACTGGCAAATACCACTAGATGAGGCCAGTCAACTTCTTACAACATTTCATACACCATATGGACGATACTGTTTCAGACGCATGCCTTTTGGCATAAAGAGTGCACAGGAAGTTTTTCAGAAGAGGATTGCTCAACATTTTGACAGTATTGAAGGTGTTGAAGTGGTCATAGACGACATACTTGTGTGGGGAGAAATAAAGAGGAACACAACAGACGACTAAAAGCCGTACTACAGAAATGCATGGAAATTAACCTTACCCTAAATAAGGACAAATGTCAGTTCAACAAGACAGAGATTGTTTACATAGGACATGTGATCTCCAAGGAAGGAGTAAAACCTGACTGAGAGAAAGTCGAAGCAATTATCAACATGCCACCGCCAACGGATAAGAGAGGAGTCGAGCGTCTGCTAGGAACTGTGAATTATCTTGCCAAATTCATTCCAAACATGTCAGTCATAAATGAACCAATCCGAAGCTTACTCAGAAGTGAAAATATGTTTATCTGGGAGAAACCACAGGAGGATGCGTTCAAGGCTATCAAGGAAATTTTGTCCAAGGAACCAGTTCTTACTTTTTTCAATGTGAAAAAACCTATATGCGTTAGTGTGGATGCTTCAAAATGTGGACTAGGTGCAGTGCTTATACAGGACAAAAAACCAGTTGCTTATGCGTCTAGAGCGTTAACAGAGACTGAAAAACGTTATGCTCAGATAGAAAAAGAACTGTTAGCTGTTACTTTTGGTCTAGAAAGATTCCACCAGTATACTTATGGAGTAAACGTTGTTGTTGAAAATGACCACAAGCCGCTGGAGAACATTCTCAAGAAGTCACTGGTTCAAGCTCCACCGAGGCTACAAAGACTACTACTTCGCCTACAGAAATATTGCTTTGAATTCAAATACACTCCGGGAAAAGATTTGATAATAGCAGACACACTGTCTCGTGCTCATCTACCTACAGTGAAAAAACAGAAAGATGGCATAGATGATGAAATTGAAGCTTATGTGAATTCTGTGTTTTTTGAGGGGATTCCTATAGCTAAGGATATTCTACAAGATATCAAAAACGAAACCAGGAATGACACAATTCTCAGTGAAGTGATTCATCATATTGAAAATGGTTGGCCAGAATACAGGAATCAGCTGTCCAAACCATTACAAGAATTTTGGAGGATGAAATCTGAGTTAACATCTGTGAATGGAATTGTTATGATTAACGAAAGAATCGTCATTCCAGAAGTTCTACAACCAGAAATCCTTAGATACCTTCATGTAGGACACTTCGGTATTGAAAAAACAAAGGCTCGTGCAAGGACTGTAGTTTATTGGATCGGAATGAATGCAGACATTGCCTCAATGATATCCAAATGCAACACATGCATGGACTTCAGAAAGAAGAATACAAAAGAAACATTAAGACCAACACCCATACCAAATGGACCATGGCAGCTTGTCGGAACTGATCTATTCACACTTAACAATGAAGACTATTTGGTTATCGTGGATTACTACTCCAAATTCTTTGAAATCGCTAAACTTGAAAATACTAGGAGCAAAACTGTCATAATTCATATGAAATCTGCATTTGCCCGACATGGCATACCATTTAAAGTAATCAGCGACAATGGACCGCAATATACATCCAGAGAATTCAAGGATTTCGCAAACAAATGGGCATTCAAGCACATAACATCAAGCCCGTACTATCCACAAGGGAATGGTTTAGCGGAAAAAACTGTCCAAACAGCAAAACGTATGTTGGAAAAAGCCAGAGTCGATGGACGGGATCCTTACATTAGTCTACTAGAATACAGGAACACGCCGTCAGATGTTGATTCACCAGCGCAACTACTAATGAGCAGACAACTCAGATCTATTCTACCCATCACCAAAGAACAACTCAGACCTAAAGTCATTCCAGCAGAGAAAACTTATGAAAAAAGAAGAAACTCACAGGATCAACAGAAGAAGTATTTCAACAGTGGACAGAAAGATCTTCCATATTTGAAACCGGGAAATACAGTTCGATTCCAACACAGAGGACATTGGATGCCAGGATACGTGAAAGATAAAGTTCATGATCGATCGTACAATGTAGAAAACTTAAATGGTGATAAATTTCGTCGAAATCGCAGAGACATCATCAAATCAGAGGAAACGAGTTTTCGAAAAGCTATCTCAGAACATGATGACCTAGATGACTTCAGTGAGACAGAAGTACCCGTGCAGCCAGTACTCGAGAAAAGTGTGCCAGAACAATCGTTAGAGCCAAATCAGCCGATACGAGCAGAAACGTATAAAACACGATCCGGACGTGAGGTCAGACGACCTAAAAGATTCCAGGATTATGTGTGATGTGATTATGTGAGGGGCATAATAATCCCCAAGTGATGTAATTGTGTGAGGGGCATAATAATCCCCAATGTTATAAAATTTGAGAACTTACCGGTATATTGAAAGATGAATTCATGATTGACTGTATATATTATGTAAATATGTTATACTCTATATCTCTAACTTTCAGTAAATTATGAATTTGAAATTTTCTATCTAAATTAACAGTAAAAGTTTATTTTGTACATTTTATCTTTAAAAGGGGAAAGATGTAATGATATGTACATGTAATCCGTTTTTATCCGATTCCGTTTATATCAGGTTGTTAATGTTTAGTCTAAAATGTAACTCTGGGGCAGAATAAAAAAAGCATGCAGCACGACATGTCTTGAGTTTGAATATAGAAACATTACAGTAAGGATTAACAATTTGAATGATTAACTCCATCGATACGTCAATACCCCCTTATTGCATGGACGTTGTGCCTATATGGTTTTGCATATTTCCCATACCTGATCGATTACTTGAATATACTTTTAAATAGATCTCAATAATATCCGAATCAATAAAAAAGACAGTGGAAAAGTAACATGTCTTGATGTAGACATTCAATTTTAAAGTAGAAAAAAATAGGAAAAATATGAAAAAATGAAATATTTAATGAACTGCAACAAAGCTTAACGATTTGAAATCCTTTTGTCTCGTCGCCTTACGTCATGTGATTGCTCCGTGAATCCCATGATCTCTTGGTAAAAATCGTTGTAAATTTTCAAGATTTTAGTAATTGAACCTGATTTTTTACATACTAATAAACAAAATGTAGGACTTTATTCAGACATAGGTCATACTTTAAAGTACACAATAGATTTTCTGTAAATCAAAATAGTCCGCGAACTTTTCTAACAACCCTCGTACTAGAATTCAAAATTGATTCTAAAATAATCATGCAACAGTGATGTATTCAAGTAACACGGCTTACTATTAAAGCATAAATGAACCTTTTTCTCAACACAATATATATTATTCTAAGTATTACATGTACTTGTATTCTTTGTTATATATCCTTAAACATAAGTTGTCAATATTTATGTCTCTCTTTTTCGGAATTTGGAGAAACAAAGCAATAGTGAAAATCTCGATACGTATAATATCTGAAACGTTAACAGTGATATGTGTTAAGCTGTATCAAATCTAAAACATATAAATATTTCACGTTGAATATTCAAATCATTGTATAAATTTAAAAGGAATTTAATTGCTTGTTTGCTTCTGTATTTTTAGTTTTAAAAAAATGGTTCTTTTAAAAGATTTGAATATCATTTTATTTATCCCTTTGTTTGTATCTCTTTTTCTAGCTCTCTGACTATCTGTCTCTTAAACACCCGGGGCTAAACGACGTTCCCTTGACTAGATAGAAAACACATTAAAACTTCAATAATTACTATTTATAGAGCACTAGGGCATTTATAAATATTTTGACAAGTGATATCTCATTGTTCAGGAAAGGTGGATGTGTGTTTCTCTTTGACATAACAAGCGATTTCTAAATTTTATATCATTAAGGGTTGCAACTGCAACGCTTAATGATACACCAGTGTGTATCATTAAGCGTCGAATATGTCGATATTTGCTTGTTTCATTAAGCGTCGGTGTTACACTGCATTTGTGACGCTTAATGATATAATTCTGTCATTAAGCGGCGATTTAGCATTAGTGGTTGATAATGTCAGCTATTAATGCAATAATTTATGGCATTAAGCGTTGCAATTGCAACGCTTAATGCTATTTGTATCATTAAGCGGCGTTTTATCATTAGAGGTTGCTACAAAGCGTGATAATAAAAATTGAATGACAGTACTACTCGCAATTACTGGAATGACCATGGACTGCACGAACACCTATATAAATCTATCGTAACTCTATTCTCAATTTTCCAAATAAAACACGGAGATTATTGAAAATTTATTCACTGTTTCTTGAAATCACGGATTTGTTAACACCGTGGATATAGCGAATATTAACACCGCGAGTTATTTTTCCCCTGAACAGTATTTGATCTGCATTTGAGAAAGCTTAATCAGGGACCTATATACTTTAGTTTGCATTGTTGCCATACGGGGGCATCTGTGTTTCACAAACACTTCATGTTTTTCATGTTTTATATCTTGAATTGGTCCATTAATCGTAGAATGACTGTTTTAATTAATTTTAATTTTTAATTTTTTCAACGATAAATATTTTTTAAAACTATTTTACGTAAAAAGAGACTATATTTGTTGCCATGGTTACTTCTGATAAAATATTATATAATAGTTTAAGTAATTAACCAAACAGTTAAAATTTAGGTGCAAAAAGGTAAATTTAATTGTACCATAGCTAAGTAAAATGCACACTGGCCACCTATTTTCTCTGCAATTTTGAGTTATAATATAGGGTACTAATTCAAAATTAAATAAATAAACTTCTCAAAAAATCCTTGAAATAAGAAATTTCACGAGTGACTTACCTTAAGTTTTGCATGGTAAAATGGGAAATGAGACAGCTACCAAATAAAGACACATAAATAAAAATATGTCCATAGGACATGAATGCCCCGCCGAAGGTATATCAGTAAATGCAACATGAAAATTTGAATTTGTGTATGAAATTTCAGAATACCTTGAAAAGTGAGGGACGCGTGTACGTTAAACAATATACAATCAATCAATCATGAATAATGATGCAGTTGAATTGCTAACATGTACATCAGTATGCATCAGTATATGAAGTTTCAAAGTAATTTAAGAAAATTCAAATCAAGGTCAAAGGAAAGGCCAAGGTACAAAAAATTTGATGCAGTTGAAAAGCTCTCATCAGTATGCATCAACATATGACATTTGATCTAAATATCTTGGATGGTTTCCTTAAAACGGTAAACACTCGTTTACATGTAAATAAAGTGAGATCAAGGTCAAAGGAAAGGTCAAGGTTAATAAATGGTGATGCAGTTGAATAGCTCTCATCAATATGTATCAGCATATGAAGATTGATAAAAATACTTTGGATGGTATCTTTCAAAATGAGCTCAACACGTCATTTAAGGACGTTCGATCCGGAGCTTTTGAGTGGATTTTCGTCCTGTCCTTCATTTATAAAATTTTGCTTCATTTTTAAGTTCTAACATTAAATCTGAATTATATAATGCAAATTAAACTAAATTCAATAAAAAAAACCCGATTAAATTCCATTCAAGTTGAATTAAGCTAGGGACTACATTTTGTGGCGGAAGATTATTTAGAAGAAAATGATAAGTTTTTTTTCCCCTTTTGAACTATATATAACAGTACTGTTAATTTTATATTCCTATTTATCCACGCTGGTTGCACACAAAGCTGTTTTTTTTTTTTTTTTTTTTTTTTTTTGCAGTGAAATGTGTTATGCTGGTTCTGAAATCTCTATTAAATTATTTCTTATCAATTCCTATCGAAGTGTGACAAATAGAGTCAATATATTCTGAAAATCCAGGAAAAAATTGAGCCAATTTAAAGTAAAATTGACACTTTTTAAGTACGTGTATCATATACCCCCACTTTCGATGTTATTTTTTAAATATTTAACATAACTTTGACCTATTTGTTAAAATGAAAAAAAAGACTTAAAAATAATTTTATTGCGTATTAAATTTTCTATGCCAGAAAAATCAAATTTGATTAGTGCGGAAAGGTCAATTAATTGATTATGCAAAGCAATTTGAAATTGTTTCTTAGTCACAAAATAGACTTATAGTTTATTTTGTTTCATGCTTCAATTGGATAAAAATATTGGAGGGAAAACGTCGAAGATGTAATTTTTAATTAAGACACAAAGAACTCAGTTCACTTTATGCATAAAACGACCCTGTTTTTTGACTAGCATTTTATGTTCCATTTTAAACATCAAAATAAAGCAGAGACTTAGTATTTTCATTTCCTATTTAAATTTTTCTCCCAATCTAGAAGTCTTGGAACACAGGCTTTTTGAATTTGCAATGTTCTCGAATTTTAATGTAAACATCTATATTTGAGTACTTTTAGAGAAGAAAAATAATTTGAGCGCGCGCTCTGATATAAAAAAATAAAACATATCTTGTAATTCACAGGAACAGTTCTATAAATTACTAGTTGTGATTTTTAGATCAGAGTTTGCGCTCTATATTAAATATTGAAAAATAGTCTCTAAGGTCTTAACGTTATTTTCATAGGCAATAAATTAGCACGTAAATGTGTAAAATACATTTTTAGGACAATCCCTCATTACTGCAAGCTTAAAAAAAGTTTACTGATTAACAGAATCAATAAATATTATATTATCATCCATCTGTGAAGTCCGTTTACTGCCCTCATTATTGCTCGGCATGATTTCCGAAGATAGCCGACTCAGCAGGGAGATGCTGACCATCTTATCATTTTCACTTTGGATGCTTACTAGCAGAGAATGGAGACAGAAGAGGTAAGTTTTATGTATTTAAAGTTTAGAGAAACTTAAAATTATACTGAAAAGGTTATATTAACATTTATATATTACTTAAAACACACCACAGTTGAACAGAGTGACCTACATCGGGTTATAACATTTGAGGGGCCTCATAAGGGTTAACTCATCAACAAACATTACACTACAGAAAGTATACTTGCGTTGGCAGTTTTGTGTTTTTGTTTGAAAACAGACAAAGACAAATCATGTAAAACTAAAAAAAAATTCCCCTTTTCTATCATACATTTTTAAAAAAGATGAAATAAAGAGGGGAAATTTTAAAAAAGGCATTAACATATGTTGGTAATATGAAATAGACAGCATAAGTAATCCTTGAATTAAAATTCCAAGAAGACTCTCAAATCTCAAACTTGACACTGAAGATGAGCTTTTTAAGTTTTGAATTTTTAAAATTTTTTAATATATACATATTTTTACCAGACATATGAACAATTACATACACGCATTAATAATATAGCTATATTAGAAAAAAACTAATTAAGCCTGTTCCTAATTTACTGTATACATATACCTATACTAACAAAACTGAATTAAAATAATTGCAGTTATGGAGATTTTGACATATTTTTCATGTTTAAAATATTAAGTAATTGAAGATCATGTGTTTTTGATAGTTAAATTGATTCCATGAACATGTATGTTATTTTTATGAATAAAAATTTTTATTATAGAATGAATAATACAAATGTATAATTTTTATTATAGAATATCAATTTATCAAGACAGACGTCTTCATCCCCAGAATCCTCATCCTCCTCAGATTTGGGAAGGGGGAGGGGAAGAGGCAGAGGGCGTGGGAGAGGAGGACGCCCGAGGGAAGTTAGGACAAGAGGTGGGCGAGGTGGAAGAGGAGTAGGTGCCCGCAGAAGAATCTCCCAAGAAACTGTTGCTGAAAGACTTGCAGCTGAAAGGAAGAACTTGAGGAACCTTGTTCAAGCTATATGCAACAGGGACCCAACATCTGTCTTTGACATTTTGATTGAGGCTTCCCAAAATGAAAGGAGGCAAGGATACCACCCACAACCGTCAGATGGCATTCCAAGCTGGTGTACCTGCAACCACTGCAGAGAGATGCCATCCAAAATTGAAAAACTCTGTTGTGGACAGACTCCATTAAACTGCTACTCAATTGTCCCAGTAATTATAAGAAATTCAATTTACTGATATACAGATGAAAAGAAAGTTAAAATTTTACAAATTTAAATGTATATCATAACATTCAATATTAATTATACATTGAATTGACGTTATTTCACGATCATGACAAGGAGCACACGGCAGTGTGACCGGTCAGCAGGGGATGCTCACTCCTCCATGGCACCTGATCCCAGCTCTGATGTTTCGGAGGTCCATGTTTGCTCTGCTCTTGTTTTGTATTGTTTTATGGACTTTGAGAATGAATACTGTTCGTTATCTCCATATCCTTCTTTATTCATTATTAATTATATTTTTAGGATTTCCAAAGGGTCGTCCTTGATGACCTTGTTCTGGTTGTTGCCCGACGTTACCGTGAAGACATTTTTACAGCTGCCAGATGCAGATATCAACAGAGGGAACAGACATGCAGCCTACCGCCAATTTATCCTCTGGCATCATGGTCACCTAGGTGCAAGAAATAGAAGGGTGATTCCCAGTTGTTGTGTATGGAGAATAAGGGACAAGTTCCCAGATGCGTTTGGCCAATATAGGGGCTTCATTGGAGGACGACTAGGATAACGTGAGTTAACAACATTTTCGTAGCTACATGTAAACAGTTTAAAATGACTCAACAAAATTTTATATTCTAAAGTGTTTTATTTTAGATTGAGATGTGATTGTTCAAGACATGTCAATTGTCTCTTTCTTGTTGTAGAAACCTTCACTTCTGCTTGACAACAAGCTGTTCAGTGAGAGGGGTGGGACTGGAGTCAGATGAGATGACAATCTTCTTGGATCATCTACCTCCAGCACCACGGGTTGGTTCATCCCTACTTCATCTGTCACTCTTGACAATAGAATCTTCTCCTGCAAAGATGGGATATACGGAAAATTTTGCTTCTCTTTCACAGGATGAACTGCCCATCTTCCACTTTTTTTGTTGTAGCTCCTCTGATATCTGAAAGGAAAATATTTTGTTCATTATGTATTATTGTTCATATTATTTTGTCTCACTGTTGAAGTCAACAATAAATATTGGCCAGTGTTCATATATTGCTTACTGTGTTGCTCCATCTTTTTTGACAAGAACGTTTCTGTTTATATGGTGGTTATAGTCCAAGGCCACAAGTCGATTCCTGCACCTATATAAAGGTGGGTTGTAGGAGTGATGCTTGGATGCATATGCATTAACTACGTTCTGGAAATTTTCAAGTTCTGCTGTGCTCCTATAAAATGCAAGAATGTATTAATAATTTATTAGACATACGTGTAGTGCAGATCTGTAGCAAAATTGTAAAATGAACCTACATTTATTGTTTCTGATAGAAAACTGACCTGCAGTTAAGATAGTAAGGCACATTGTTCTGGAGACGTTTGTCTAACACAATTTCCCGAAGAGCCACATGTGCTGGAGAATCCTTTTCTAACCACCCTTTTGTTCTCTCTTCAGTCAGTGGTCCATGGTTGCATTCATTAATGTCACTATAGGGTAAAACCCATGTGTGAACATTAACTGTGTGATGGAGGATTCCTATCCAATTCCCCTTGAAAAGTAAAATTTGTTTTAGACCAATTTATATAATCATGATCACATGCAGCGCTTTTGCAAAGTTTACATATATTTTTTAGTGTATGGAAACTTACAACAAACTCCTCCTTTGTGCTTGAGATGCTAGCTGTGTACAAGTAATGGTTGACAACATCTTTTGTCCATGACAGGATAGCTTTTTGGGATTTCTGCTGACCTGCCTACAAGATATGAATAAACACACTTCAAAAAAATACATATATAAAAAGATTATGCAACTACTAGTTTGTTGAGTAAAAATTAAATATCTATATATAAATAACACTACATGTATACAACTATGCGGAACTGAAAGTTACCTTGATGATTTTCTTGCCTAAGTTTTTCGTCCCGTGCCATATATCAAAAGAATGTCTTATGTCTGGGAAGTCTTTTTCTGCAAAATTAACAAATAAGAACCATTTTCAAAAATTTACATGTATATGTACATGTATGCCTTTTTTAACAGAGGATTTACTTATAGTCATATATATTGGTTGTTTTGTTTGAACTTACTCATTACTGAAGCAACTTGTACATGAGCATCTGTTACAACTTCACAATATGAAGTCCCTTGTCCGGAAGATATCGCAAGCCCTGAACAAAGCAAGCTTTCCCGGATGTGTGCTTTTTTTTTCTCTGTCACTCGCTTGTCCATAGTGATTATATGCAGAATGGTTTTGGTGTCATACTCCATGAATGTATAAGAACAGTACTGAGCAGTGTGACCAGGGCTATCCATTCTGCCATCTCCTTATAAAAAAAAATAAACACGTATGAAAAAAAAATATTTTTATGTCAAAATTAAGACAATAATGCTACACGTTTTAGCATTTTTTCATAATCTTTTTTCCCATGAAGTCTTTTTTGAAAGAGTTTAATCCACGAACCATAAAATATGGCCTCATCCCCAAAATTAACATGATTTTTATTATCGATAGTGTAGACTTTAAGCTTTTCATAACCGTTTTTCTTTTTTCGATATCTATTTTACTTTTTCAAAACGAGATATTGCAATATGGTATTGTTTTGATGGAAAAATGCATTAGGAACGTCATTTTTTGTAATATAACGTCACGTAAAAAGGCGATTGAGATGACTGTAGGATTATAATGCACCTATTTATTAAAGGTGCATAGACACATAATTGAAGCAATTTTTTTTCTCAAATGTTCTGTTTAAGTCACAACTTATTATCGAATTGTTTCAAGAGTGAAGAATTCTTATTAGCCAAAGGCGTAAGATTGATACGTCGCCGTTGTTTTATGAAGAACTAATTCTCTATAATCACATCTGGGCGTCATTTTGTTTCCAACAAATGCTTGAAAATCACAGTAGCACAATGTCCGCAGTTCTAATAAAAACTGATTTTGATGAAACTGTACATGTATTTTAAAAAACCTGGTTAACAATAAAAAAAATCATTTGAATTAAATCTTATTTAAAAAATCATTTTATAGTCGGCGCGATTAAATTTGGTAGGTCGCGTTATAGGGGAAACAAAGGTATTTTTTTTATTTTGGCCTCGGCAAAAAAATCGTAATTTTCAGATCATGTAAAAAATTCCATGTTCGCAGGTATTTTAAAGCATAATTTTTAAAAGCTAGAAATAAACTTTTATAGGCTTTTCACATGTCCGATCAACGTATTTAGGGGGAAAATGGATCAAAAGGAAAAGGGCATTAAACATATTTTGAAGTAAATTATCATTTATCTTACTACGCAGAGAGAGTTTGTAAAACAAAAAAAAAAAAAAAAAAAAAAAAAAAAAAAAAAAAAAACAAACAAACAAACAAACAAAAATGAAATAAAAATACACGAGTGAATTTTAAGAATTATTGAATTCCTATACGCAGAAGATCATATTTACTTGTTTGGCATGAATAAACAGGATTTTGCTCAAACTGAAAGCTATATCAATGCAATCGCTCTGTTTACAGATTCCATTGTGTCTTAGCGAATTTATAGTGAGCCGTTTCAAATATAACTCGTAAGTTTAGTGGAATAACCTGCAATATAATTTAATCAAGAATCTATGCTTATATTTTGCCGGTCTCTAGCACGAATCAAGATCGAGTGGTTTTATGGGTCAGTTATTTTTTTCACTTAAGACGCCCCGCATTCTCATTCAAATCAATTACCTCCATAGTGTAATGGCTAAGCCGGGATTTTACAGTAAAGTATACGATATTATTTATTCAATATCATGTATATCTTGAAAGTCTCTTTCCCAAAAAATCTCTTATGAGTATTTATACAGACTATGCTTTACGACTTTAGCTTTAAAAAAAGTGCGAGAAAGCAGAGTTATATGAAGATTCATTTTTTGCCCCCCCCCCCCCCCCCCCCAACACACTTGGTGAGAAACAAACAATCTCCGTAGCAGATCAAGTGGGAGTTCAGATTTCAGAGTAATTAAAAGCAAAGTAAAAGATACCATACCAGCGCACCCAAAGGATACACAGGTCCTCTGCAAGAAGGTTAGAAGAATAGTGTATATATACTAGGGATGACAATTTGTAACCGTTTAATCGATTAATCGGTCGGAACGATGCTAACCCGATAAAAAGATATCTACCAAGTATTGTAATATCTCTTCCTTGAAACTGGTTAAACAGTTTCCTGGTGTTCTGTCCAAAAGTCATCCACTGCTGGAATCAAGTATGTTCTCTGCATTTTATAAAATGAGTTTTTGCTCACAATAGGTATTTGCATGAATTAAGCCATCATTGACACTTTCTCAAAATTGCTTCCAGAGAGAAGTATGGAAGAGGAGAGTGTCAAATCCCCTAATTGCATTCCTCTGTTTAGGACAGACTGTGAGCACCATTGCTGAGCTTGATGTCCATCAGAACAATTCTATGAATAAACCATATGATAATTTATTAATTTGTTTCCAATTCATAGTACCTGGGTACTTTATTAAAACACGAGATTACAAGGCAATTTTCTTACGTACCCATTTGAAATAGAGTGCTGATCCAACAACAGTTTTTTCCAAATGCACTGCTTTTTGGCATCCTTTAAGCTGACAATTTGGTAGGACACGTAATTCAGCTAATGTGTGAAGCTGTAAAAGATAAACAATAAAAGGGCGGCCTTCCTCACAGCCCTCAATCTCTTCTGGAGTTAAAATTTTGGCAATCCCGGGGCGAAGATCATCATTTGATTCCTCATCACATCTATCCTCATTTTCAGAGTCCTCAAGCATGGCTTCAGTCGAGTGTCCTCTCTTATGACAGGGATTAAATTTTATTAATAATTCTAATGTTAGTCAGTAGATTGAAAACATTGAAATATGAAAATAAATTAAATAATTTACTGGCTTAGCAGGTTTTATCTTTTGTTAATCCCTATCGCATTTGCTAAACAAAGAAAGCGTACCCCCTGGGGGCCCCATCAGCTTTCCCAATTTGTTTACATACTGTTTACATTTGTTAATCGGCTTAATCCCCATTTTCTCTTTAAAATATTGCAGTTTTAGATAAAAATAAGATAAACTCATTTCTACTACTAAATACCTATACTGAAATCAAGATTTATTTAGCAGTTTTTGTGAAAATGAACATTATTTTTCTTACCGATCAAGCAGGTACTCTGCTACATCGGCATGAGTTTTAAGCTGCACAGCGTCTCTTTTAATCCCATCCAACAATCATATTGACCACCTTTAGCTGCCTTGATTGTATTTTGACACAACTGAAGTTCTGTTTCGTTTTCTTGCTGAATCTGTTAAAGATCGTTTTCTCCCACGTGTTGATCTCTTCTCCGACGACACCTTCGGCTACTCTGACCTCGGCCAGGGATGCGCAGTTTGTTTTACGAGCAGGGTCAGCAGGGGTCTTCGTGAATGGAGCAAAGATTTGTGTGGATGCCGGTATAAAGACGAATAATGACCCCCATCGAATAATGACCGGGGGATCATTTTTCAACGACAAAAAATGACCCCCACCCGTAGAAAAAATTCATTTTTTGTAGAAAAAGGGTCCTAGGGGGTCATTATTTTATATGTTAGTCCTATAAAATAAAACAAAATATACACTCTTTAATATCTTTTTTACAGCGAAACTAATTTTTACATTTTCTGTAACCAGAAAAATACAAAAAGTCGTATGAAATAATTAAGAGTTTACGTAGTCTTTCAATGCTAAAATTGTGTTTGAAAAGAGATTCTTTAATTGTCAAGTAAATAAAATTTCTTTTTAATATTCCTCCTTATAGAGTTTGCTTAAAGAATGATATTCAACTTGTTTTTAGAAATCAAACCATGCAAAAATCAGGTTTAAATACTCTTTAATAGGAATAATTAAATTTTCCGTAATTTCAACTTTTAGTTTGTTTAAGTTTGGCAAATCCTATTTGACAATGAAAGAGGAGGAAATTTTTATCCCCCCCTCCCCAAAAAAAAAGAACATTACGCTAAATCAAAAAAAAAATAATAATAATAATAATAAATGAAAAGCAAAAATATAAATAAAACTCTATACCTTTTAATAATTCTGAAAGAGGCTCTAGATAAAATATTGAAATAAAGTTTAACCTTCACACAAGTACTATCAATCATAATTTACTTCGCCATGATTAAAGCATACTTTAAATATTGGTGGAGGTATACTTGAAAGTATTGTGGCAAAGTAACAGTTAAAAATTAGTAGAATAGTAGATTATTTTTAACTTATTTTTAATTCCTTCTTATAGAAAAATAAAGGTAGGGTGGTTTTTTTTGCTTTTGTACAATATCGACTTCCTCCTAAATAAGAAAGGTTGTGGGGTAAGTATAAGACCTAAAATTATGCTCTGTAAAGCTATGGGCTTGTGTAAAATACACAGTCATTCTAATGCAAAAACTATACATGTAGACATAAACTTTTGATTTAGCACACAGTATTTTCATTACATTTCTTTTAACGTAGAACCTACTTCGTGTGCCATCATAGCTGGTAAATGTGTTAAACCTGTGCTAACCCATTAAGACGTCATAATTAATTCAATGCCACTTTTTCCCGTACTTGACAGCTTCAGTAAAAATGGTAGAAAATACTGCATTTTGAAATTCACAGAATTCAATCATGCCAACATAATCTTAATTCAATTCATATATTTGTTTGGTTTATAATGCTTAATGGCAATATATTTCTGGAATAAGAGAAAATATGTAGGCACCTTTTATTTACTAGATCTAGACCTGAAGTTGACAAACCCAAGACAATCTAGTGTAATGAAATTACAATGTACATACAACTTTCGTAATAATTTGAATGATATGTAACCATTTTGAAGGAATGCATAAATCGTAAGAAATCTTTAGTTGCCAGCTATATAGTGTAAGATCTGGATGAAATGTGTCTAAGTCAAAGATGTACGTGTTGTAGATCGTTTGATCGTGTGTACATTTTTGTGATATCTATAATGAAATGATGTGCATTCCTTTTATCAATTATTTGTTACCTATTCATATTCTTGGTGTTTGATTACAATTTTTCTATTAAATATGATCTTTTTAAAGTAAAAGTACAATTTCTGATAAATATTCAATCTGAAAGTAACCCCAAACAGTCATTTAATTATTAAATCCCGTGTAAGTGCAAAAAGGTCAAGAATATGAGTATCGGTAAATAGCCTATCTTTCATTAGTTAGAGGGGAAAGGTATATATTTTCATCATTTTTTGTAATCATTTGGCTATGTTCTTCATCATACTGAAGATTGAAAACATTGTGTCAAAAACTTCTAAAAAATATTTACAAATATATGGTGCATAATTGACTAAAAATAATAGAGTTCATTTGACTATTTTTTTTTAATGGTGGACTTATCTTTTATGTTAATTAAATAAAAAAGAAATTATTCTTGATAAAATATTGTTTAATATTATTCAGTTAAAAAAGTTTATAAACGACGATCTTTGAAGAAGTATTTTTGTGATTTTTCATATTCCCTTTATGACAAGTACCCCTAAAAAAATTTGAAAATGTGAAGTCGCAGTATGTAAATACCATACCAAGTTTCACAGCCTGTTCTAGATTAAAAAACAAGGAAGCATATCATGATATCTTAACTGATTCATAAGCAAGTACTAATTCATCATTTTGAAAAGTTTGAAAATCTTGTGACAAAGACTTTTCCGACATAGGTTCTACCTTAATTCTTGTTTTACTCCACCATTTTACTCAGTTCTGAGTAAATTTTTCAGAGAATTTAATATGAAAATCAGAACAAACATTTTCATTGTTGTAACGTCTTCTTTATAATGTATATTAATATGAAAAGTTAATTGAAGACCATTTTTTTTAATGTCCCCGTAATCGAAAATTTGGGGGTATATAGTTTTATCGTGTTCGTCTGTATGTCCGTCTGTCTATCTGGCGGTTTGTTTGTCCGCAAAAACATTAACCTTTACCATAAATTTTCATTTATTGGAGCTATGGCTTTCATATTTAATATGTATATTCCTTGTGAGGAGACCTTACTTTGGGTACCACTAAATTTGTCCTTTTGACCTTTACCTTGGAGTTTGTCCCATTTTACACAAAAATGCCAAATTTTTACTTTGGCCATAACTTTTAAACGATAGAAACTAGTACTCTCATACTTCAGATATGTAGTTTTTTGGCATTACCTTTCATTGGATACTAAAACCTTGACCTTTTGACCTTGACCTTGGAGTTTTCCGTACTTATGATTTTTTTTTACTGTGGCCATAACTTTTGAACGGTAAGGGCTAGGGTATTCATACTTCACATACGTAATCCTTGTTACATTAAACATTTTCTTAAGAAATCATCAACTTTGACCTTTGAGTTTGACCTACCTTTCAAAAAATTAGCATTAGCCATTACTTTTGAACAAGTGGTGCTAGGGCTTTCCTATTTTGCAGTTGTATTTCTTGTGAGAAGACCCTACTTTTGGTAACAATATATTTAAATTGCATTTAAGAAAAGTTTAATCTTCGCTATGTTGCCATACAGGGGCATAGCTGTTTCACAAACACATCCTTTTAAATATGAGAATTTGCGGATAAGAGATGGATACCTCAAAGCGTAACAGACGGACGGACGGACATCCCGATCACTATATACCCTCCCGCTTTTCAAGCGGAGGATATAATAATATATAATACTGCTGATTTTTTCTGTCAGTTCAATGATTTCCACCATCAAAAAACTATGTTTACCTAACCCTTAAAGGTACTTGGACACAGATTTGAAGTTATTATTTTCTCTATAATATTACGACTTATATATTTTGATAGCATTTCACACAAAAATTATTTAAAAATCTTATTTCATTTAAAAGATATTGAAATTTCAAATTTTTCGGCGGGTTTGATTGACATATCCTTGCACTCTCACAAATTTAATTTTATTCTTAATCCTTAGGAAAAGTGGCAATCTCGTTTTGTATAAATGAAAAATATTAATACTATAATCCAGAAAATTCAGAGTAGACATGTTCGAAAGCAAAACAAACACACAATATATTGTCAGTCCGTGCAGTTGTGGTAAGCAGACTGTGACGATTGAACGCACCCGGTGTATTCTAAATATAAACAATAACAGAACTCGAGCCCTGTTTACAAAAACTGTTTACATAACACGAGTGTGCTCGATTTGCTAAACTCTGTACGCATCTCTTAGTTCGGAATGACGATACTTGTGAAGGTGTTTTGCTTCCTAACATTTCTACTCTGAATAAAATTATTTTTCTTGATAAAAGTTTTAATGTTTCCCATTAATACACATCAAAATTGCCACTTTTCCTTAGAATTAAGAATAAGGTTAAAATTTGTGAGAGTGCAAGGATGTGTCAATCAAATCCGCCAAAAAATTTGAAGTTTTAATAACTTTTAAATGAAAAAAGATTTTTAATTAATATTTGTGTGAAATGCTATTAAAATATATAATTCGTGATATTATACAGAAAAAATGAGAAAATATTAACTTCAAATCTGTGTCCAAGTACCTTTAAGGCTTGATAAATGATTTACTCCTTTAGATTCTGAATCATTGCATTTACCTTAAAATATGGCTATAATTGTATAATGTTATGAGATCAAAATATCATCAGTTTATTCCCAATAAGCTCAGGTGAGCATTTTGGCCAATATGCTTCTTTATCTAATTTTTTTTTTTGCCCCCTAAAAATTTTAGCTTTAATCTACAGGGGCTCATTTTTCTTCACGTGAGTTCTGCAAATTTTTAGGGAAGTGACACTTTTTCTACGGGCAAAAGGGTCATTTTTCTACGTCGAATAATGACCGGGAGTCATTTTTCGCTGTCGAAAAATGACCCCCGGTCATTATTCGATGGGGATCATTATTCGTCTTTACACCGGCAGTTTGTTTATTAAATAAGTGATATGTAAGGCACTCTTTTGTGTGCAAAGCTTGACAGATCAACATAATTTGACAGGGTCTGTTATACCAAATACAGAAAAAAGTATATTATTTTGTTTGAATGAACCTTAGAGACTATCCCTTTAAAACTTGCCGTTTTTATAATTATATTATACAATTAATTACCCCTTGTGAGGGCAACATGGTGAAATAAGGACCCGAGACCTGGCCCACGAGGTGACCTGAACAATATTTAGTTGATAGCTACATACATTGTTAAAGCTAACGATTACTTTTCCTCTATTCAGTCAAACTCTAACACAGAATTTAACTCTTTCAAGAGCCGCCTCTACATTCTATTGAACTGAATTGTAACGATATATTGTAACGAAATTTTTTTACCGTATTCTGTATGGTAATGCAAAACAGACCATGCACAATTTTAAAAACATGTTTTTTTCAAATTATTATTATTTTATGCATTAACTTCATTCAAAAACGAATTTTTGATTAAGCGGTCATTTTTAGCGGTCATTAAAAATAATGACCGTGTCATTATATCCCACGTGCAATGATTCCTAGGTCAATATTGCTGTACACAGTACCATTTGGAGTCATTGTTGTGTTTTAAAGTTTTCTTAGCAGCCAATCAAATTCGAGTATTATCAATAGAGGTATAATAAAATATAATAATATAATATAATAATAATTATTATTATCATTTATAGAAATTTCCAGAATATGAGGATATTGACTTATTTCGTGATGTCATAATGCATCGACCAGCCAGAAAATTACATTATTTTAATAGACACAAACAGGAAGGATCTAAGTGATTATTCGCTGCAGTGTAAATTAAAACTAAGCAGTTTCAATTTATCAGAAATTCACAGGGTCAAAAAAGACAAAAGTGAACCTTGTTCTTTCAGTGCAAAAAGGTCATATTAAATGTAGTGCAGCTCCAAAAGAAGCATATTGACCCCCATTTCTGATTGGAATTTTAATTGAGCTTTGTATGTAGACACTTGGAAAAAAAGATTAAGACTATAAATATTAGAAACCAACATCGTTAAGAAAAATGAGGTCAAGGACAAAGGAAAGATCAGAGTAAAAAATATTGATACAGTTACATAGCTCTCATCAATATGCATCAGCATATGACGTTTGATAACACTATCTTGAATGGTATGTTTAAAACTGAGCTAAACACTCATTTAAGAAAACTGAGGTCTAGGTCAAAAGAAAGGTCAAGGTCAAAAATGGTGATGCAGATGAATAGCTCTAATCAGTATGTATCAACACATGATGTTTGATAACACTATCTTCAATTGTATTTTTAAAACTGAGCTAAACACTCATTTAAAAAAAAGTTAGGTCGAAGTCCAATGAAAGGTCAAGGTAAATAAATATTGATGCAGTTACATAGGTCTCATCAATATCTATCAGCCTATGAAGTTCAATGAAAATATCTTGGATAGTTTTTTTGAAACTGAGCTTTTTAACCTAGCTAAACGCAAAGTGTGACGGAAGGACAGAAGGGACAAAAGGACGGAAAGACAAAAGGACGGAAGACAGACAAGACAAAATTTAACACTATCTGCCCCGGTCTTATTTCTGGCCGGGCGTAACAAAAAATATTAAACTACCGATATGATAATACATTGTATCAGTTTAACTCTATACGTACACATTGTAACAAAACAATCCATATTAGTCGACCTTCACCTTCCAGTGCTATAAAACAACAAAAGGCGCTTACTATATATATAAATAAAAGTACATAATGTACCATTTAATTAACAAGTGATCAGATCTGCTCTTTCCCGTAACATTACAAATATTACAGGTCAAAATATTTGGCTGAACCTCAATAATACGTTTACTTGCAATTAAGTACTTGATTCATGTATTGCATTGTATTAACAATTAAACCTGCTTCACAAATTGAGTACATATATTTTAAGGTTCAGCATTACAGGTAATGCGTACATTAAGAATTCTGGCATATATGCAGCCAGTTCTTTCTAAGCAGAAACAAGAAAATTCAAAGTATAATCGCCACCCGCTTTCGAAAGAAGCATGAGAGTCAAAGTCTCAAAATTAACAGCATGCCTAGAAACATCATTTACAAACAATGTACATGTCAAATATGAAAGCCTTATCTCTTCTCTATCAAAAGTTATAATGAAATTTAACTTGAGTGAAAAGTATGTCATATTTCAATATCAATTTTACACGGTAAAAAATCATGTGTATTTAGAAAGGTCTTATCACTGGTAATACACAAGTGGAACATGAAAGCCCCATCTCTTCTCAATCCATTCTCAATCTAAAGTAATGACTAAGGTTAAAGATTTTGAAAAGTAAATCATCCCTCAAGGTCAGAGGATCAAAAATAACAGTGAATTTAGAAAGGTCTTGTATCAGGTAATACTAGTTCACAAATGTTATATGTAAACCATATCTCTTTTTCATTCAAAAGTTACGAACAAGGTTAATGTATTTGAAAAGTAAGTCAGGTTTCAAGGTCACGATCACTAAGTCAAATATGTCAAATAGTTCAGGGCTGACAGACGTTTTCACAATAATTGTTAGGCCATTATTTACACACTTAATTGTCTACTTTTTTCCTCGTTTTTCTCGATCAGGACAAAAAGTACAAGGCAACAAATGGTGCTTACTCCTCCACAGTACCAGAACCAACCTGATACTTTTTTTTTTAGTTTTAAACATATAGCTGTTCCTTATCTTTATTTTGCAATACAACGCTAAGCGTCGAGTTTGATCTGACTATCTGCGTCTGTCAACAAGACGTGATACGGCTCTTCGCAGGCACGTAGCATCGATTTTGAAAGTGGGGGGGGGGGGGGGCAGCCCCCGAAATTATTTTTTTATTAACCGGAAAGGTTGACAAGCAAAAAAAAAAGGAAAATTGCCCAAGTCGGAAATCCTATTTCGTGGAGGGGGGAGGGGGGGGGGAATTGCCAAAAGTAGGAAATCCTATTTCGTGGAGGGGGGGGGGGGAAATTGCCCAAAGTCGAAAATCCTATTTCGGGGGGGGGGGGGGGGGTAGAGGTAAACTTTTTCCACTACAGAATAGAATAGAATATTTATTCAATCAATTTGGGCCAACAGTGGAGCATACAGAACAATGTCCAAAATCATCACAGTTATGCATATACAAAAACAGAACAAAACAAACATTGTATAATGAACAGAGAGTTAGCTATCTTCTTTTAGGATGCATAAAATGTACATTATAAGTGGCCTATGCATAATATCTGCAATATGCCTATATTAAACTATGTTGTTTTCTCTTATTAAAATTTGCATTTAAAAGTTGGCATAATAAAACAACAAATACAGAATCTTCATTTGACATAATCCATGTAAACAGGTCAACATTGTTAAGCAGTATCAAATTAGGAGAGGTTTTAAAGATTTTATCTAAAAACTCTCTTCTTGAGTCATTATAAAGTGGACATTCTAGCAAAAAATGCAATTCATCCTCAGCTGGACTTAAGGTGCAGTAACGACAGATTCTCTCACACCTGGGAAGAATTTCATATTTACCACATTTATTAAGTTTCCTTTCATATCTACTCGTTTCTACCCTTAAACAATGATTACTTATTCTGAATTTTGCGAGAATTACCCGATTGTCTCGGTTTTTCATATTCAAGTATTTTTCAAAATAAAAAGACCTTTTATACTTAAAATATGTATTTAATTTACCAAAGCCTTCCAAATAATTGGTACGAATATTATTCCAAGTGTTTAAAAAACTATTATGTAGTTGTCTTTTCATGTTCAATTTGAATTTGTTTTCACTTAGTTTTTCGCAAAGGAACAAATTCCTTACAATATCCATTTTTTAAGCTTATAATATTATGTCTTCTTCATACTACTTTACTTTAGTATATAGTGGGGGGCGGGGGGCGACCAGCCTTTCAATGAACTTTTTCAATAGTTAAGGTATTGTTGGCAAAAAAAGTGGGGGGGGGGCAGGTCCCCCCTGGCCCCCCGGTTGCTACGTCCCTGCTTCGGATCAAGTTACTGTTATAATGATATTTTTTATATACCTCATTATAACAAGTTTTAAAAATATATCAAGATAAAACTTAAAAGACGAAGTGTTTAATATTTATCCATTAAACAAAGCTTGATACCAAGGAACTTTTTAACGCGCAACAATAATAGTGTAATGTTTCTGCATTCTATGTCATCAGTTTCAAATAGTAGTGATATGGATCGATTCAGAAAACCACAATGTGGTGATTCGGAAAGTCGAATCACGACATCACGTGATTGTGTAAAATCACCAGTAAAATTGAGTTAGGTATATAATTTTTTTTTGAAATGTGTAAGAGGCAGATCAATTATATTTTACAGTTAATAATGCAATTTATCATTAATCAGAATATTATTTCCATGTTTTAGATAGGCTATTAATACCCATGTAATACCCATGTAAAACTTTAAGTGCGGTTAGGAAATAATTATCGAGAGAATGTACTAGTATTTAATTGACTTAACAATGTTTTTGAATACAGGTTTGGTATAATTTATGTCAAGGTACCTAAATAATAGCATTTTTACAAGGGCATACACATAAAAGATCTGTTTGCATATAAATAAAAAGAAATTTCCTTAATTTGAAAAATGATAGCGCTGATAGCGAGTACGTAACTTAAGGTATGTCACTCGTCAGCTTTTTAGAAAAGTTCAGGCAGAACAAATGACTTCAAAACTATTTATTGTAATTTAATTCTTATGACATATTTAACTTAGATAATGTAAATTGTTCAACATTCAATGAAAAAACTGCCCAAAAATTCATAAGGAAGCAAACTTTATGAGGGACTATTTCTTGTGGTTGAAGGATATTTAGCAGAAAATTATTCAAATCTGCATATTATTCAATTTATTATCTCGAAACTCTAGCCTTTCATAATTGAATATTGGTCTTAATTTATATTTTAAGGACAAAATTTACACCATCCCTCGACAAACTTTGCCGAGAAATGAAGATATAATGAGGAAGTCTTTAAATAAAATTTACATTATTTTTATTAGCCTGGAAATTGCATATTTTGACCAATATTTCAAAATTTCAATATTTCACAACTTTTTTATTTTATTATTTTAAACTACTTAATACTTGTGGCTGATCAGGACTTAACTTAATTAAATTTTGTAAAAAGTTTGATACAAGAAAATATTTTGTTACCTATTTAGATTTTAATAACCTAAAAATACTTTTTCAGTGCAAAAAGTACAAAAATAATTTACGCGCATTAATTTTCAATATTTGTTCAATGATCAATATAAATTCCATCTGTTTTACATAAAACAAGATTATAATTATAGCCATTGTTACATCCGATAGAACATGATAAATGTTAAAGTGAGTGAAAAAAGAGTCAAAATTTAAGTGCAAAGAAGTTTACTTATTTGTACCATGAAAGCTAAGGAAGATGCACATTAACCACCTATTTTCTCTATAATTTTGAGTTACAAGTGTATACAATATGAGTACGTGGTTCTAGTGCTAAAAGGGGCTATTATGAATTATATATTTGTAAAAATGCATTATTTGTTTGATTTTTTTCCCTTTGCTAATCGGTATCAAACAAACTTAATGTATAGTTATGATGAGGTTGGACGCCTCTTCTAAAATTGTGAATTTCATGGCCATTTCTGAGTCAATACCAGAGTTAGGTCAGGCCATTAGACGACTTACCAATCTGGCCTACGCATCAGCACCTGCTGATGTGCGAGAAACTTTGGCTAAAGATGCATCCATAGATGCCTTGGTAGATTCAGAGATGAGGATCCGCAAACAATCTCTTCCTCAAAACCTGAATGAAGCAATCCGGCTATCCGTTGAACTCGAGGCTTATAATCGTGCAGAGAGCAGAAACCTAGAAGCAAAAGGCCATCTTCAAGTATCAGCATCAGAACAGTCAACAATCACAGAGGTTAACCTGAACAGTCTTGAGACATGGATGAAGTCCATGGAGGCAAACATGAATACGTTAACCAACGAAATTCAAAAACTGTAGCCGAATCGGTCAGTCAATAAAAACTTTGACAATCAAGCGAGCTAGGCAAACCATTGCGCTGTTATAAATGTAACAAGGATGGTCACATAAAACGCAATTGTCCCAAGCTGAAGAAACGACCCTGTGAAAGTGAGCACAAGAATTCAAAAGAAAAAAGGGATTAGGCAGGGCAGTACAAAGTAAACAAACACCACAGAAAGCCTGTCCAAGTGGATCAATTGGAGTTGGATCTTCCCTAGATGAAGCAGGCATGTACATAGGTATCTCTGTGCAAGGTGTCCAAGCTAAATTCCTGGTTGACAGAGGGCAACACTGACATTGTTGTCCTCAGCAATGTACGAGAAAATTGCAGAGAACATCAGGCCAAAACTGCAGAAGGTTAACCAGAGCATCTTAGCTGCCTATGGAAGTGAGCTGTCTGTCAATGGTAAGGCGGACATAACACTTAATATTAAGGGTATTTTAACACATACAACTGTAGGCATTGCGGAGATTCAGGCAGATGGAATAATGGGGCTTGACTTTCTACTGTCTAATGCATGCATGGTGGACATGAGTCAAAGGGTACTTCAGATCAAAGATAAGATAATACCACTGTTTGTTGAGGGTTACATTGGCTGCAAGAGAATAACCGCAACAAAGATAGTCAGCATTCCTCCTAGAAGTGAGATCATCACGCAGGGACAAGTGTTGAAGGACGGCAAACATGTTCCAAGGAATACATGTTTGGTAAAACCATTTGTATCTGGTATGCCAAGAGAAGGCTACATCACAGCCAGAACACTGGTCATACCACAAGAGACGGTACCAGTCCGTTTGCTCAATGTTGGCGAGGAATCCAAAGTCATTTACCCAGGCACGGTTATTGGACAACTAAGTGAAGTCAAAGTGGTTGAGTCACAAGAAGAGAATATGTCAAGCACATGTAAGAAGTTAAGACCTGATTTGGTTGAAATGCTGAAGAAAACTTCGAGCTGCTTGACGCGAAAGCAGAAAAGAGAAGCTAATAAATTTTTGTATGAATATACCAATCTTTTTGCAAAGTCTGATAAAGATTTGGGGCGCACAGGAATTGTCAAACACAGGATTGATACAGGGAACAACCATCCTATCAAAATACCACCAAGGAGGGTACCCGCTCATCTTACAGAGGAGGTTGACAAACAGCTGAATAATATGCTGGAAAGAGGCGTGATCGAGCCATCAAGCAGCCCATGGTCAGCGCCTGTTGTATTAGCCAAAAAGAAGGACGGTACATTCCGCTTTTGCATTGATTACCGCAAGTTAAATAGCTGTACAATCAAGGACGCATACCCCCTTCCCAGACTAGACGAGTCACTGGATCAGTTGAGTGGTAGCTCGTGGTTCTCAACTCTAGATCTCTGTTTAGGATATTGGCAGGTAGAGATGGAGCCAGACGAGAAACAAAAGACAGCCTTTGCCACATGTCGTGGACTATTCCAGTTTAAAGTAATTCCATTCGGCTAATGTTGTGCTCCTGCAACATTTGAGCGCCTAATGCAAAATGTTTTGGCAGGCCTTCACTGGGATATCTGTCTTGTTTATCTGGACGGCGTGATAGTGACAGGCAAGACCTTTGAGGAAATGTTGGCAAACTTTAGATAGGTATTCAACAGACTGCAAAATGCAGGCCTTAAACTCAAAAGCCAAGAAATGCTGCTTGTTTGCGAAGAAGGTGACTTACCTTGGGCATGTAGTGTCAGAGGAAGATGTAGCAACTAACCCAGACAAAACAGCTGAAGTAAAACAGTGGCCAGTACCTACTAATGCCACTGAGGTACGCTCATTTCTTGGGCTATGCAGCTATTACAGGAGATTCATCAAGGATTTCTCAAGCATTGGAAAATGCCTACACACACTGACAGAGAAAGGTCGCGCCTTTGCTTGGTCAATAGAATGTCAAGAAGCATTTGACACCCTAAGAAATAAGCTGACCAATGCTCCAATCTTAAGGCATCCAGATTTCTCTCATCCCTTCATTTTAGATAAGGATGCCAGCAATGTGTCTATAGGGGCAGTCCTATCACAAAAGATTGATGGTCAAGAGAGGGTTGTTGCTTATGCAAGTCGGACTTTGACAAAATGTGAGCGTAGAAATTGCGTAACACGAAAGGATGTCCACTTTGTCAAACACTTAAGGCATAACCTCTATGGTAAAAAGTTCATAGTCCGGACAGACCATAGCTCCTTAAGGTGGCTTTTCAAATTTAAGAACACTGAAGGACAGTTGGTACGTTGGTTGGAAATCCTCAGTACTTACAGTTTTGAGAAACAACACACACCAGGTACACCAGATGCATTGAGCCGTGTGCCATGTCGCCAGTGTGGTTTTGATCCAAACTGGGAGAAAGGATTGCAATGTAACAAGCCGGACGAAGTGAGAGCCATATCACAGGCCAGTGATTCAAACGATGATGATGACGATCCATTGCTGTCTATGAAAGACATGCAAGACAAAGACAAAGATATATCCCTTGTCAAACGTTGGGTCAAAGAGAAGACAAGACCTGAGTACAGTGTGGTCAGTGGCCAAGGATATGTATTACGTTCTTTGTGGTCACAATGGAACAATCTCTGTATAGAAAATGACATTCTATTCAGAAAATTTGAAGAGGAAGATGGAAGGACCATACGCTTGCAGGCTATTGTACCAAGTAGTCAACGACGGACAATATTCGAGTACTGTCATGATGTGAGGACAGCTGCACATCTTGGTGTGAGCAAGACACTAGCTCGAATAAGGCAAAAGTTCTATTGGCCTGGTTTGCAAGCAGACACCAGAATGTACATAGCAGGTTGTGAGAAATGTTGTAAGAGGAAGAGTCCTCAAAAGAAGAGAAGAGCACCCATGGAATTGGTCGAGAGTGGTTTACCCATGGACAGGATTGCCACGGACATCTTGGGAGAACTACCAATAACAGAGGATGGCAATAAATACATATCGGTGGTATCGGACTATTTTACGAAATGGACCGAGTCCTTCCCAATGCCGAACATGGAAGCCAAGACAGTGGCAAAACTTATCGTTGAAGAAGTAATTGCCCGGTTCGGCGTACCATCAGTAATTCACTCTGACCAAGGTCGACAGTATGTGAGTGCGCTTTTTGAGGAGATGTGCCAGATTCTACAAATTAAGAAAACACGGACCAGCCCCTACCATCCACAAAGTGATGGAATGGTAGAGTGTTTTAACAAGACTCTAGTGACAATGTTAAGCGCTTACGTGAACGACCATCATTCAAATTGGGACAAACACCTGCCATTTGTAATGATGGCTTATAGGGCCTCCGTTCACTAGACAACGCTACACTCCCAATTACCTGATGCTGGGAAGAGAAGTGTCAACACCGCTTGACATCATGTTTGAAATGCCTAGATCAATACAGCACATTCCCAAAGACAAATGGGCCTGGGAATTGAAAGAAACCATGGAAAGTGCACACAAACATGTCAGAGAGAACATAAAAACGGCCATGGTTAGACAAAAGAAGTACCACGACCAAAAGTTGTCATGGCAGAAATTTGAGCCAGGCTGCCAAGTCTATGTATTCTTTCCCATTCGGAATGCAGGTCGCTCGCCAAAATTTACCAGTTACTGGTGAGGTCCTTACAAGGTGTAAAGATGACAGATCTCACCTACAAAGTTGACTGTGGACGTAATGGAAAGCCACACGTCATACATGTTGATAGAATGCGTCGCAGGTACCCCCAAATTTTGCAAGGAGAGATGCCTGATGATGAGAGAACGGCACCAGAGGACGACCCTCTGAACCTCTAGGTGACGAGGCAGATGTAGACCACCAAGAGTCTACTTATGATTCTGAAGGAGACATCCCTGTCAGACGCAGGAGAAGACCACAGTGGATGGAAGACTATGTCTTATATTAGACAGAGGTCGCATATTGTCAGGCATAGGAGAATTGTACATACATGTAAATATCGTAAATAGTTAATCATATGCGGGACGCATATAATCTTGAGGAGAGGGTAGTGAAATGGAAATGGTTATTGTTTAGTTTCGTATAAACGTTAGACCTACGTTATTTTTCAATTTCTTAAACACTAAAAAATATTAATTTTGCTATCATACAAGTAGTATGAATCTCCCAATGCACTGGGACTGTTCTAAAGTAATACACGCTGTATAAGTGTATTGAAACCTCTCTGGAGACGGTGTTTGCTACAGATTTCAGCTGTGTGTCGTCTTATACATTGTAGTAAAACCTGAATAAGGCATACAGTTGCGGAGGGCACATAGCTGAGACATTACAATAATCATAACATAAGACCTGAATAAGGCAGTTGGTTGGTTATAGAGAGAGGAGGTATACCACGGATAAAGGTGGGGGAAGTGCCAAGAGGCAGTACTATTGTGGAGTGGCAGGACAAGAAGAAATTGACTTGCGGGAGACACCCGTTGACCACAGTTAGTGGTTTCCAATCAAGAAGAAACCCATTGATTTATTGTATTGTATTTGTATATATTTGATTATGATTTTATTTGGTCAACAAAAACCTGAGTTAACAGGTTAACGAACCTAAGTGTAACGCCTCGGTGATACAAGACATATCACCAAATACCAAGCTCGGCCGCGTTGCACGTTACAATATTAATCATATAGTGAAAAAACGTTTTGCATTTTGCCTAGATTTCTATTTGGAAAAAAAAAATTTAAAAAATTATAAAGATATGTAAAAATGAAAAGGGGGTCTATATCAAAAAAAAATACTTAAAATGTCTCGGTAGAGAAAGGATCTAAAATAACTTTGCGTTTGTTATCTGAGAGCTTTTGTATTTATTTTTTCATATTCTGAAAGGACTATAATTTCTGGTGTTCCAGTTTATTGCTTTTAAAAACCAGAAATTTTATTACACATTTCGAAACTCTGAAAACAATTTTATTTATTACACTCACAACTTCTGTTCTGAAAAAACAATTTTGTATAAATATGTTGATGATGCGTCAAACACAAGTACTCTGCGACGCCGATATTTAAAAGATGATTAAGTTTCTGATAACATTATCTGACAATAGTAAAGTACGAGGGCTGTTCGAAAAGTTCATGTCATATCTTTTTTATTTGACATCATATGTTATCCAAAGTTGGTATCAATATTACAAAGATGAATTGCATAATAACTGAATGTCAAGTGATAGAAAACAGTTTTTATTTTCATGAATGAGTATTAGAACATGTGTGAAATGTATAGAGATAGTATTTTTGAGAAATTCTTATGTTTTGACCTTACTTTTAAGAGCCATAGCGTATTTGATAGTCACTTTCGCCTACTCTAGTGGTGATTTTTAAAATACTTTGTGTAACAAAAATTTTGTCATACAATGTTAGTTTATACATGCCTTAAAGCAACTCACACAAAAATAATACTTAATTATCAATAATTCTCTCATATGATAGATATAAAAACCGTTCAGTTTATATGGAGAATATAGTAAATACTGAGGTATCCCCCTAAACAATGATAAACTGTAGGAAAAGACCACCCTTAACCAGAAAAACAACTTCTGAATAATTTTATTTGGATTTGACTGCACTTCATTACGCTTAGATAATGTTGGTTAAAGGTGGTCGTTATATTGAAAATGTTGAAAATATGTATTTAATTTTTCTTCTAAAATTATTTCAGAATTCAACAATCTGTCTTAATTTTATCCACTTGATAATCAAGATTTCGAGGCATAGTGGTATGATTGCTGGATTGAAGATATAATGATCGAGAGTTCGAGTCTCACAGTGCGTGTACTACGATTTTATTTTTTTTTCTCGCGTGCAGTTTCCTATGCTTTCTTTTATTATTTTATAATACATGAATAAATAATTTTTGAAAGAGATATATGATCAACATTACACATTAAATGTATCTTGGGGAAAACAGTCAAACTATTTCAATGACCAAAAGTCGTAGCTGCTGGCCTGTTTTATTTTTAAAATTTTCAAACAATCTTTGTTTAGAATAGAGTATTGGACAAGTAAAATTACTGTCATGCAAAAAACTTGCAACTATGAAAATATAATACTGGTTCACAAATGATTACATACATGTGGATTGATTTTGATTTGAAAAGGTACATGTATTTATAAATAGAAACAGGTGATTTCCTTTTAAATACTTGTGTAGGCCAAGTCGTCGTTAAGGCAGCCATGGCTCTTTGCCGTTATGTGTGCTCGGCGCGTACAAGTAATGTTGACTTGAAAATGAAGTAAATCTATTTCTTTTTTATTGAATAGAATGAAGCTTCATACAAAATAAAGAATTTTACATATATACTGTGCTAATTATAAATTTCTTGAAAGTAATATTTTACGAAGATTGACATCGTCCACGAACTTTTCGAACAACCCTAGGCTTGTAGATTTTGAAGGTCAAGTCTTCCAACAGTCGGACGGAATTCTCACAAGCATAATTTGCAATCCATTAAAAGCAGACCTTTTTTTATTTAAATGGCAAGAAACCATTTTGTTGTAGATTTCAATTCAACATTAACATTTATCTCATGCGTGTGGATAATATAACCCGTTGGATAAACCTACGCTTTATCAACGGGTAGTTGCTTTATCAGTAGCACTTCCGGTGTAACGTTGAATTTTGACCCAAGTTGAAAAATGACCCGGGGGTCATTTTTCAACGTTGAATACTGAGACCAAAGGTGTTGAATTTTGACCCTAGTCCGTTGAAAACTGAGCCGGGTCGTGGAATTTTGATCATGAATCCGGGTCCAAATTCAACAGCATAAAAACACATATCTATGACTTGGTTTTCACAACTGTGTTCATAGTAAATAGGCGTGGGGAACGGGGTGGGCTAGGGATGCTAGCCTCCTCCGCACATTTTTTTTGCAAAGATAGGTATTGAACAAAGTGAAATTGGTTTTGCCCCCCCCCCCCACCTTCAATAGGCACTTAC
>NW_026931326.1:40000-47664 GCF_032062105.1 Saccostrea cuccullata | reverse complement strand
AATTACATGTGTCAAATTGAATGAAGAAAGTTTAAACGAAATGAAAAATCCAATTTAAAAAATATTTGGTATAAAAAAACCACTCTCAAGAGTTATCTTTCCTAATTAGCCAAGACTCAAAACACTATGGAACGTTTGACATTACATCTAAAATTCAGAATAAAGCTTTAAATTACCAGAGTATACATTTAAAACAATAAAACAAACATAAAAATTAACACTAACACAGTAAATAGCGCAATTAAATAAAATTTTAATTTCAACAAGGTTGTAGATTTTAACTCGAATTTCCTCCATACATACATGTCAGTGATTGATAGAGTTCACTGTATGCATGGCTATGAAATTGACATTACTTGTTTGGCGAAGATTTGACTGTTGCTTTCTTTTGTTTCTGCCTAAAAGCAATTCTTCTTGGTTTATGCATAATGAATCCGTTACTTTGTTTTCACTGTTTACAACACCGCATGTTTCATCTATTTTTAAAGCGTTTTAAAGGTCAGGGTCATATTACAGAGGTACCGATACAACTCGTCCACGGAGCAAACCGGTCGACACAATGGAGGTTTATTTTTTGTGTAGTACGTCATCAAAAAGTGGTGTAATGAGCCTCCTTAAAGGAAGACTACCTTAGGGCTTTCAAATCATGGGTATGCAGATTGCAAAAGTGTGTAAATGTAAAACCATGCACATACATACATGTGCATGTACGTGCGCTGCCATCTGATTGGCTGAAACTTTGATCAGCTATAACTCCCTTGATTTTCAATCAAACGGGGTGGGATTTAGAACATAGATAGATGTAATGGACTTCTACAAGAAGGTATGGTCACCATGCTCATGTATGCACGTGCGTGCACGTGAAATGAATAAAATCAAAAATACACTTGAATGAGCGTATTTTTTAATACTTTTGGATTAAATACTTTAATATTTAGTATATTAAAATATATAGATTGTGTAGACAAAATGATATGGTCATTGCGCACATGCATTCATATGCGCACGCATGCAATGCTTAAATTTGAATGAATTTGGTACACTTCTGGGTAAACGTTGTTAAAGTCTCAAATGCATAGAGTTTGTCTTATTTAATGAAGCTCACAGGGAATATGGCATAAAAGGGAGTTGGGGAGCGACTGGGGAACATCTGTAACGGTCCCCGTTACAATTAGCACTAGTTTTTGGTAATTTGGAAGATCATATGGCAATTAATTTGATTATCCTACTAGTAAAGAAATACTTATTTCAACAATTAAGAATAAACAATAATATTGTTTTTAATCACATCTTAAAATATTTAAATAATTACTTTTGTTTAGAAAAAAAATTGTCAGGGAATATATTTTACAAAAAAAAGATTGTCCAAGTGGAAATGTCTTTTTAATGTGTCTAATAGTAACTTTTAATATAAGTACTGATTGAATATGCATTGCATATTGCGTAAGTTTATGTATATTATACGTATATTGAAGTGTATCTATCCTTATGTATGTATACTAGATGTTTATTAATGTGTGTGTATTTGTATTTTTGCAACTGGTATGAGTGTGGGAGAGAGGTGTATATGTTTTGCAATTACTTAAATAAAAAAAAATAATAAAATGGTTGATTAATACCAAAGAAAAGATTTCAAAGCATTAATTAATTTTCAGACTATGTATCCCCCCCCCCCGACCCAGGGGATGGGGGCATAAAAAATAACCATTTTGCTAGATGCACCTTTCTTCATCATAAATATTACTTGGAACATTGGCATACAACCCAGGTGGAAAGGAAAAGATTTTAAAGAATTATTATTTTCACTTTATAATCAATAGATCCCAGCCCTAACACCAGAACTCCGTGACCCTGATGCCATAAAATTCACAATTTGTAAAGAGTTACTCTTGCTCATCAAAATTATGTACTTAGTTAGCTTATTTGATACCCAGGAGCAGAGAAGAAGATTTTTAAAGAATCAATGCATTTTCACTATATAATCAATAGAGCCCCGCCCTTCATGTAACACCAGAACCCCTGACCCTAGGGCCATAAAATTCACAATTTTGAAAGAGGCACTCTTACTCACCATAACTATGTTCTTAGTTACTTTATCTTATACCCAGAAGCAGAGAAGATTTTCAAAGAATAAATGCATTTTCACTATATAATCAATAGAGCCCCGCCCTAATACAAGAACCCCTGACCCTGAACACATGAATTTCACAGTTTTGAAAGAGGCAATCTTGCTCATCAGAACTACTCAGTTACATAATTTATTTAATACCCAGGAGCAGAGAAGAAGATTTTCAAAGAATTAATGCATTTTCACAATATGATCAATAGAGCCCGACCGTGCTCTAGAACCCCTGACTCTGGGGCCATGAATTTCACAATTTTGGTAGAGGACTCAATGCTCATAACATTCATGCCAACAGTTTGCCTGCTTGACGTCCAGGAGTAAAGAAAAAGATTTTTAAAGATTGCAATAATTTTAGTAGTTTTGGCCCCATCCTTCAGGCCTCAGGGGGGCAGAGAAATAAAATTCACAATTTTTGTTCCCTTTCATCCACAGATGCTATATGCCAAAATTGGTTGAAATTGGTTCAACGGTTTCTGAGGAGAAGCTGGAAATGTGTAAATGTTAACGAACGACGACGGACGAAATCGGATAGCAATAGGTAACATAAGTTTACTAAAAAATATATATAAAAATATTTGAACCCCTTTCAACCAAGGATATTTTGTGGCAAATTTGGTTGAAATTGGTCCAGTGTTTCTTGAGAAGAGGCCGGACAAAATATGATCAGGAAAGTTCACCTGAGCCCAAAAACAATTGTTAAACACCTTCCCCCTTAAGAGATCGACTATGACCAAGTGTAAAGAAACAGAAGAGTCGATCAATATAATTCATTTTAATATTTCTAGTTTGTTAATATTTACAAGGAAATTTCAAAATTTTAAAAATATTTTTATACAAAATGGTGAAGTCAAAGTCAAAATATTACTCAAGTTCTGTGGTTTCATTCAGATTTTGTACATATATAATCAGAGAATATGATGTAATTAAACTGAGTCATGTTACTATGTGCTCTTCTTCCCCATTATCACTCCAGAAACATCATAAATATCTTACATTGAATATGAATGCAGTATAATGCTGGAAAATACCAGGATATGAATTGTCAAGTATCATAGGGTTTTTATAACCTACAGGAAGGAATCAAAAAAAACATTTAAAGGTTAAGTAGTGATAAACACAAATGCCTTGAAATATATACTGTGTTACTTAAAATATTGTTAAATATAGTAAGAATTGACAGCAAATATGTAGAAATCACACATGAGAATATACACAAAATTTAATGATTGAATCCACTGATGTTTTATGGTGGCATCTGTTACGATTTCACTGAATGATTAATCACAATTCAAGTAATTCATACTGTGTATTGAAACACTTTGACAAATCCTTCTAAGTATCCCACCCACAGTGTAGACTTATAGAACGATAATCTGACTGGACGGCTCACTTCATTATCTGGCGGCAGTAAGAACTTCAGGAACTCCCCGTCAGGACTCAGCAGATGGATCTGTTTGTTGTAGACGTCAATAACAAGGATGTTACAAAGAGAGTTGCACACTACATCACCTGGTTTAAAGGTTTCTGTCAGTTTCTGTCCCTGGTAAATAGACTTCATACGACCAGAGGGAGACATAATCACAAGTTCACCTACAGCGCTACTTGTATGGTTCACAACACAGATATCTCTATCACTGTTCTGTGTGACTCTGTATGGATCTGTAAACAGTCTGGTCTGACCGTCCTCCTGGTACTCATACTCACGGATGACATCACCTGTCACTGTGATGTGTCTCACCAGACGTCTGCTGTTTGATTCTACTTTGTAACGATCAGATTCTCTGTCTCTCAAGGTGACCAGTAGTCCACCGTCCACTGACTGACAGATTCCTAATGGTTCTACTGGATCTGTACTGATGACTGTGGAGACAGATCCTGATGGTGACAGACAGCTGATGGCATTGTTACCACCATCTGTGAAATAAACATCACCAGTATCAGTCACACACAGATCATTAGGAGTAACATTACATTTATTTTTTTTCTCACCATCTTTGTTTACTTGTTCAATGTAAGGAGACTCTTTTTCTCCTATGTAGCACTGATCTTCACACAATGCCCTCAATACAGCTATCCCTTCATCTCCATATTTAAATGAGTTTGTTTCAGTCAAACTGATGTTTGAATCCTGAACTTTTCCTATCATATTCTCCATCTCATCATCACTGGTTTCTCCTGTAACGTATTTCAATGAATAATTAAAGTTGCTAAAATGAACATCCTGACCAGTCAGCTTTTTGGACAGTTCCCTGTGGTTATCAATGAAGCTGTAATCTGACATGGTGCTGTTGTTCTCCTCCATAAACTTTACCATTTCTTCTATTTCTTTCTTCTTTTTGTTAAGCTCAGATTTCACACAGTTCAACTTCTTATTTTGTTCCTTCAAATTCTCTGATAATCTTCGTTCTTTATTTTCCCTGATTTCTGTCAACCTGGCCATTATCTCATCAACATGCTTCTGAAGTTTTGTAATCTCAGCATCACACAGTTCTTTATTTCCTGTCATCTTATTTGACACTTTCTCCAGCTTTTCTTCAATCCCAGGCAGTTTCTCTTCCTTGATCTTCTTCAGCAATGTAAGCAGACCTCTTCTCCTTTGGCTGGCTGCCGTGGATATAGTGATCCATTCATGTTCCTTATGATCTGTTTTGGCACATTTACTACAAATAAATTCATCACAGTCTTCACATATAACATCAATTGGTAAATCGTGGGTTTTACACATTTCAATATGCTCTTGAGGAGAGCCCAGTGAATATTTTGGTTTACTGACTGCCATGTTTGTTAGATGTCGACTATGCATGACCTAGATTTGAAGCAGCGACAAGGAAGCTATAACACTGTGAAGTGATTTGGACTTTAAACCGAGATATTAAAAGTTACATGACATGCACAATCAACAAACATGTGTACTTATACAAATCATAACATTAAGAGTCAGCTTAAAACTAGGTGTATTAATGTGTAACTATATTAAATTTTGAAAATGTATCTAGCATTTCACGCATTAGTTGTAAGGTATGCAATTTTTTTTTACAGGGGTTAAAGGGGATTTGACACCTTTTTGAATTCTTGGCAGATAATGTCACTAAATAGTGTGCTTACAAGTAAGACCCTTAGAAACAACATAAACACAAGAGGCCCAGGGGCCACATTGCTCACCAAAGCAACTGGCTAGATAAAGACTAAATTCAGTTCAGCATTTAAAGATTAAATATAAAAGTGGGTTCAGGAAATAGGGGAATGGGATATTTGAACAAACTTAAATCTTTTTTTCCTATGGATGCTTTTAAATTAATATAATACATATAATGCCCTGCTGTTTATAAGATGAAAATTTGATTGATATAGCCTTTATATTCCTTTGAATAACTATGATCCACTTTAATGGCTTCTCTAGTCTCCTGGTTGGTCATGCATGATTTCAACAAATTTCAATCTACATCATCCTTTCTTCATCGTTTCCAACGATGCCCTTTTTATGATTTTATAAGATGAAAATTTAGTTGATATAGCCTTTATATTCCTTTGAATAACTTTGATCCTGGTTGGTCATGATTTCAACAAATTTAAATCTCCATCACTTTTTTATGCTATTAAATTGATGATTAATCATGGCTTTGTTGTTCTTGTGAAAAATTTTAACAATTTTTCCTACGTATTCCTACGTAAAAACTTAATCACTCATAGTGGTCCCACTCTACTCCTGGTGGGCATGATTTGAAAAAAAAAACTTGAATCTGTACATTTATACTAATCGAGAATGCTTCTATACGAATAGATATGAACAATCACAGATTTGCTGTTCTTCAGAAAAAGAATTTTAAAATTTTTTCCCATGTATTTCTATCGGATTGTCAATTAGTATTAATACATCCTACTATTAACATAGTTGACAGTACTTATCTATATGATATTGAAATATGTGGATGTCAGAAAGAATATGTAAGGATGTACATGTATATGGTATTGTGGCTTTAAATAAACTCTTAATACGAGTTTAAAGTCATAAAAAGTACTTTTAAAATCTTATTACGTAAACTTAGAGACTATGTCAGAGTTGAGGACTGACATTTCATAACCTGAAGAATATTAAGACCCAGCGGCAATTCCAGGCCAGCATCCCTATGACAACCAATCCTGTTTATTCCCTGGGAAGTGCGCCAAACTACGATGTTCTCTCAGACACCTCGACTGAGAGTCCGATTGTCAATGCCAACCATTCGGAAACCCCCGGAATGGCACTTGTTTCGGAGATATTTTTTAACCCATAGTATAATAATATACTATTGGTTTAAAAAATATTTCCGAAACAAGTGCCTGTTATCCTAAGTCCACAAAGGGGAAGCTGGCAAATTCTATTTAAGATCAAAACTCCATAAAACAATACAAAATAGGAGCAGAGCAAACACGGACCTCCGAAACATCAGAGCACCATTGAGGAGCAAATGCTTGAGCAAATATTTCCTTCTTTTCTTTGCTTTCAAAAAAGTTTCAGCGGTGGTTGTGGTGGGGTTGGGGGGGGGTGTAAAAGTACACCTGACCAATAGTTTTAGAATTTTCACTAACTCTTGAATTCATGCGTTCTTTGAATTTAAAGAAGTCAAATTTCAACTTAATGTGATTGAATGACTAAAAGGTCCAAAAACTTACCACTTTCGTATGCAAAAAAAAATTACGTTTAAAAATTTACAATTGAAAAGACCAACAACTTTTCCAAATCTAACTTTTTACAACAAGGAAAACAAACTACAAAGCAGGTAACTACCTTTATTTTTTTAAATGAACAAATTGCATTTCTCCATAAATAAAACATGTATGCGTATGTAGAACACCTGATAAAACAACAAAGATTATTTTTATCAGCTTATAATGCAGTTTTCAGACCATAAATGCTGTCGACAAATAAAAATGCTTTAATTAAAAGAAACAAAATCTTTTAAATTATTAACTTCTAATCAATGTACCCGATACTTTTTCTTTCTCAAAAGACTTGATGTTTAATGTACAAACATGCAATAATGACACTTTGGTAAAACGTTTCGGAAAGATGAAAACTATTGCCTTTTTACAATCGGCTGAATTTATTCTATCATTTTAAAATTAAATATAATTGTAAATTGTTACATAATTTTGATCAAAAAATTATAGTATATTCAAATAAAACCTTATTCTAAATGACGCAGCAGCTTAAACTTCAAAACAAGAAAAAAACTATCTGACACCTCTACTGTGTAGATATAATAATTTAGTAATAATATTAAATAATATTCAAAACCATATACAAGAGAAATATTTATACAACTCTCTTGCAACACATTACTTCTGTATGAATACAAAATAAAATACTTACTGTAACATCATGTCATTAAAATTACACCCACCCCCACCCTACCTGCTATCTGACAAAATATAATTTTAATTTTGCAGAAAATGACAAAAGAATTCAACCACTGTTTAAAATGTTCTTCATTGGACCTAATACCTATATGACACCAGTCTTTAGAGAATCTATTTTATGAATTTAGAACAGATATAA
>NW_026931326.1:0-35000 GCF_032062105.1 Saccostrea cuccullata | reverse complement strand
CTCTTCTGAGAGCTAGAAAGATTTTCAGATTTCTCATCTCCAAAGTCTGATTTCTGCACAAGAGAAGATGAATTTGAGGGTGCAGGAAGCCCCTTTTTGACACACCTTCCCCTCCCTCTGCCCAAAGATCTTTTTTCGCTGCCACTTGAATCCTCTTCTGAGCCAACAGAAGGAGATTTTAAATTTGATCTCGTTAAGCTGCCTGTTGAATCCCACCAAGAAACTGGTTCTGGGTCTCTAGATTTCTGCTCCTCTTTCAGATCCTTCGTTTTCCTATTGCTAGAGTAAGACACTTCCTTTCCTCCCGACTGCCTTATCTGTTGATTTTCCGTTTTAGAGCCATTATTTTGCTGGAATGTGGAACTCTGAGCTTTCAGTCCTGTGGGATTTGATTTAGGCTCTGCCAAAGCACAAAGTTTGTTCTTCAACAGTTGGCTTTTTCTTTCATCTTCCGATTTCTTTATTGTACGATCACTGGACAGAAAGTTTGATTTAGATCCAAACACCATATTGTCTGACCAGTTTGTAAAGTTCTGCGTGGGTTCCGACACTACCGGGGTCTCTTTAGGGCTCCTCAACTGATTCAAATTTCGCTTTCTGAGATTGTCTGGCGAATTAAGAAATGAAGATTGTCTGATGTCCGGTGAACTCGGAAATGATTTATCCTCTGCAGAAAAATACAATCCACTTGTCAACGACTCTGGAATCTTTCGGGCACTACTGCTACTTCCCTCTGGGCTGCTCCAGTCTGGAAGTTTCGGACTGTCCAGCAACCGATTGGTCCAATCAGGCACTTTCGGACCTGACAACTTTGGCCACTCAATGTCTTTCTTTGACTCTACAGTGGTGGCTTTTGTGTTATTTGTCAGCGTTTTTGTTTTGGATTTTTTCCATGGTTCAGATGCTGGTGCAACCGGAGAGGGAGATTCTGCCTGTGATCGTTTTTCTAAAAGGGTGAAATAAAAAAAAATATATATGTTAAAGATATTAAAGTATGATTATAACCAGACATCTTTGATGAGACTGTAGCATTTGAATTTGAAACTATTGAAATCAGACCAAAACTATAGGAGGAGTATCGTTTTGAAAAAATTTCAAAGAATTATCTAGTTTTAATTATCATGACAACACCATTCATTGAAATCAAACCGTTACACAGAATTATGTATCTTAATGTAGCCTATTTGGGTTCTAAATTATACTGCAAAATTTTCTGCATTTGTGCAATTCAGCTGCGCATCCTCATCCCTACCTTTACTGAAGTTGAATTACGCTCAATTTTTTCAACCATCTGGATGTAATTTTTCTTAAATATTATCAGTGCAGACAAATTATTGACGGCCTTGCCAACAGCACCGACAGATTCTTACAAGGCTGCGTTATTGCATAAGTTATGGCACGCCGATTGGTTCAAAATTATTTTCTGCAAGACCATCAACAAAAATTACACGAGTAAGTAAAAACTTACACAAAGTGGGGAAAGTATACGCAAAGTTATTGAAATTTACACAAACTACAGAAAAACTACACAATCAACAAAATATTTACACGATATAGTGAGAAAATTACACAAACGTAAAAACGAAAACTGCACGAGTGAGAATACAACATCGACATAACATACGACGCATCCTCATTGCGCACATTTCATTAATATTCATTAGAGAACAACTCAGGGTGGCTTGGATGCTTGAACATATACCTATAAATTTATCCTAAAGGATTAGTAACGTGTTAGTAATATTTATTTAATCTTTTTAAAAAGGATTCAGTCTTTGGAATTCCGCTAGACTCTCAAGAATATGTACAATGTTATTTATACATGTATAAATTTACACACAATCTTAAGTATGGAATATGAACACCCCTGATTAAAAACATTCTACACATGTATAAATAACGTAAAAGGGATGCATATTACCAGTTGTGTGTTAATTGTTAGATTTTTAAATGGTGTCATTCCTCTATCATTGTCTATATAGCAATTTCTTTTGAAAGTGTAAAATATTGATATAGTAAAGGTCTTCATAAAAATTAATAAAAGCAGCATGTAATGTAATACAAGACAGTTAACAAATCAAACTCCTCTCCTCCACCTCCCACTGTGTGTACGTCTGTAATAATTAAGGATGTGGATGCGTGACCTTTTCATATAGAGAGAACCCTCCCTGCTGGTGAAGGAATGAAAGGCACCTGTACGCTAATCGATTTATAGTTATTTGACACATCAAAAATACCTTTTGATTAAGGATTACTAGCAGTTCATACAGAGATGCGATCATCTGGGTTGTGGAATTTGACAGAAAACTGTTTGGAAATAAAGAGTAAAAAATAAAAATAAGGCAAATAATTGCGCAACTTTAAGTTTTATATTGAAACGATCGAATATAATTATTAATTTTTTTTATATAACTATGTATTTGACAAAGTAGAACATGTAGTCTTTAATTTTGAACAATGTGTAGTGATTTCATAAATATCCACGTAAATGTAGAAAATTGTATGTAAATTGTAGTCGTTTTGCCTATGTGAATTTAAGCTTAATATATTATGTTTTTTTTATCGAGTTTGCTTTGAATAGGTAAAATGCATATAAAGGAGTTAAAACAATTTAAAATTATAATATACAGATACATATAATATCGGTAAAGTATCGCTTTTGATAGTGGGGAGGGGGTTAGATTTTTTTTTTTGACAAATTACCTGAAAAGCCTAATTGCATGACAAGCGAAAAAAAGGCGGGGGGGGGGGGGAGTGTCCAAACTCGAAAATCCTATTTCGTTGAGGTAGTGAGGCACCTTCAATACTCCACCTTCTTTTCGAAACACATAAGCATATATTACTTAGATTTAAACTACATGTACCAATCAAAAATGGGGGTGAGGCTTTTCAGTGGATATTTACGATAAGAAAAGGTTATGTTTGCCCCCCAAAAAAGAAAACGAACAGGGGGAGGGACATGCCCCTCCTGATGCTACTGGCTGAAATATTTTTCTATGAATTTAAGCGTACATGAAGTAGTCGATCGAAATCAGGATTGCAATTCAACCTAAAACAATAACGATAAATATTGTAATTAACCGTCCATATCCTGGAATTTGCGCTCGACCTAACAACATTTAAAAATTGAAGGTTAGGGGGTCAACCACCATATAAGGAAAATTTATTGTTGCAAAGTCTATAATACTCAGAAAAAAGTAGGGAGGAGGGGGGGGGGACTTCTACAGGCCCGATTGCCGATTAATTTCATTTTATGATTATACAGTCATGTTCTTGTTATAATGGCCATAGATTTGGATTGAAAATTGTTATTACAAAAAAATTAAATTTAGTGTCTGGGAAATAATAGATTATTAAAATTTTATGAATACGAATTCTAAATGTAAAGAGAATTTGTTGTCTTTGAAAATATTTTGCAAAAATTGTGCTCTATTTGGAACATGTTTTATTTGCATTTTTCAAGAATGATAAAACAAGTTCTATATTCTTTCCATTTATTATCAAACTGCAGTATCCATTCCCATTATATTTATGTGTAACGTTGTATGTAGATGTATTTAGTAATTCACAATGTTTTAAAAGTCTTGGTGTGTCATTATGGTCCAACGATTTGAAACTTAAATAAATTTATATTGTGACTCCAATCTATCCACGAGCCAGGTCCGCCACTGATCATGTGTTTTTCCATAGCCTGGATTATTTGAGTAGAGTTTTGTTATTTTATTTGGACAAATTTAATTAACAAAACACAAAAGCGCATCTACATAGAGTATATAAGTATATTCTCCGTTCATCTGGACCTTTTTGTTAAAAATGAAAACATTTATCAAGTAATCGCCATTACGATTGAGGGCAACGCTTACAAGAAATATCTTGTTTTTATTTCGAAGTTTATAACTGAAAATATGAAATATCATGGAAAAAATCACAACAAAAAGTAGGCTACAGATATCCAACCAAAATTGATATCGGATATTTTATAAGTTTGGATACATATGTAAATAGAAATAAAATATTTTTATGCTTGACATTAAAAATACGTTGTGTATTAACTTAAAGGTAATCCTCACTTTTTAAATTTCAAAATGTACACATTTGTATATATCCAGCCAACTGAATATTTAATTTCCTATTCCGAAATGTGGAAAAAATCTCCTCAAATGATTTTTGAAAATCAAGATCCTTGTCAGCCGTACTTTTTTTTTTTTTACCCCGCATTGTAGCACAAAAGTATCGATTCATTCTCGTTACAATTTTTTGTCCGGCATTATATAATACATCCTTGATCTCGGTCAATATAAGAAAAACATTGTATTTTCAAAAAGCTTTTAAATACTCTCGCATAGATCAGATGGAAACACTTCATTCGAAATCGGATTGTAAAAAAGCAACTTCCATTCTCGATAACATTCAGCTTAGCATACATGAAGAGATAAAGAGTACAGAAAACCAAGAACACAATGAATATTCTATGTGCATAGTAATGATATGCGCAGCTGTATGCGCGGTAAATTGTATGTGTAATTTTTAGTTTCCTCTGCTCGTGCAATTTTCGATTTTTGTTTGTGCATATTAAACCCTTTGATCGTGTAAAAAATTTCGGATTCGTATATTTTTCGTTATGTTTGTGTAAAAATCTTTTAAACTATGTGCAATTTTTACCGATATGTGCATTTTTATTTTACTCGTGTATATTTTCCTTCTAGCTCGTGTATAAAATCGTGATCGTTGTGCAGAAAATAATTTTGAACCAATCGGCGTGCCATAATAAGTTATCTCGACTTTTTTTTAAGTGAGCTCAAAAAATATTTAAACTTTTCCCAGGATCAAAAGGTATTCCTTTGTCCCTGTTTTATCTACATCTTGTTTGCCTTACCTGTGATTTTGATCATGTCTGTCTGTACCCCTTTGTCTACCATTGTCAGAGCCTTGGTCTGAGTACACGAGTGAATTTCCTCTTTCTTTGCTGTGGGTGATATCACAAACTTCTCTATGTATAGGTCCAGCAACTTTGACCGCACCAACCTTAAATAAATGTACCACAATATTTGACTAGTCCACAGGAAGAAATTGTCAAATTATGTTTGATTTTATTCCTTTCTTTAAACAAGAGGATCCTAATTTATTTATAGCAATCACAGAAGTCTTGCAGCTGTATCTGAGTGACCTTGAAATGTGGATGTCAATTCCATGCCCCTAAACAAGGTCAAACAACTGAACAGCTGACAAATAAACAAGAATAAAACATAATCTGTTTATAAGGGCAGTCTATACACTATGTCTTGTAAGTGGGTTATGGGGGGGGGGGGGGGGGGGGGGGGGGCGGAGGTAATTTAAGATCAAAGGGTAAAATCATTTTATACTGCAAAATAAATCATTTTATACTGCAAAATACATCAGACAATTGGAACTCTTTTGTGTTCAGTTACTGAGAGTCCTTAATGTTGCTGAACAAGGTATAAAAATAACCTCTAAATAGCTGGAAACATTGTCATTAAGAACCTTATTTCGACACTCTCTCTGAAGCCGAGCTTTGTGTTCAGGATAAAGACGGCAGATATAAGATCCCACAATGCACCACACAATATCGAAACATTCGATGTAAAGCTTCTGTTATCAGTCCTGTCCTAGCTATTGAGCCTGAAAAACAAGTGAAATATATAATTAGCGATATTTCCTGACAACTTTCAGTTTATCAAATCAAGACTATTAAAATTAACGTGAAATTTTACCTAAAGTTTTATCACTTAGAAACAAGATGTTTACTTCAAAAATTATAATTTCTCTCTTAACAAAAACAGTAGTAGTGTATTGATGATCAAAATGTAATTCAAAATTAAAGTATATTAAAAAAAATGAACTGGTGGATGTACAAGAAGTTCTAATTTCTACATATTCTTTGAGTTAATACTCAGTCCTATAATCTAAGATATCTAATGTCAATATTAAGGTATTTTTGACTAAAAAAATCTTTTTTTTTTGTTTTGTTGAATATTATCCACTTCTCCAAAGCTGATAACATCATCTCTTGAATTTGGTTGCTGTTCAAATTTTATTTAAAACTCAAGTCATTAAGATTAAAAACAACAAAATAAAAATGTTGACCTACAAAAATTACTGATCAGATATCATTAAATGATTACTCAATTTGATCAGATATCAAATATTGTGCACTATAAAAATATACACAGAGACATACCTGCCAGACCAGTGAAGGCTCATTGTGAAGATATGAGCTAACACCTTACTGGCCTGGACATGAAATGGACTCCCCTTCATCTGGATCTGTAGGGAAGTCATTATTACTTAATATTTAGTTATGTTGAAGAAACATCCAAATTCAACACAATAGACCTTATTGATATACATTGTTCTGAAAATTATGGAAATTTTAAGCATGGGAAAATTAGCGCTAGTTTTCATGTAATTTTCACTGCTTGTCATTAACAAAATAACAGGTATTATTCTGGTATCATGGATACGCTTTTGCTACAGATTCACATATTAATGAAATAATCAAAATTATGCATAAATACATGAAATTTTGCCTTCTTTTCATCCTCTGTAATTTTTCAAATCACTTTTTACCTTGATGTTGTTTTCTTCTATTTTCTTACAGGACAGTTAAAGACATTCAGGAAAATCTTCTGTCACTAAAATCAAAACAGATATACTGTATATATGGAAATTTAAGCAAGATGCAAATTTAGCAGTCTTAAAAATTGATATTACATTTTCAGCGTGATTTAATTTTAAAATGATTTTTAAAATGCTTAAAAAAGAAACTATTACAATTTAAACGCAATTACATTTAGCTTATATTCAATTTTAGTGATCTCAGCACTCTCGCTAATATGCCAAAATTTATCCTCGCTAAAACTCCTGCTTATAGGCCTGTGGTACAATGAGAGACTTGCATTGAAATACTTTTTGTCTGCTCTTAGCAAAAATTGACTTTATACCAAATTATTTTTATGTCCTTTTTAATTTTATCTCTTTATTTCATGTCCATTATAATCAAATAATTATTCATAAAGCTTGAATTTATTCAGACAGTTCCTCAAGTCAGCTGATGATAGAAAAAAATATATATATATCAGTCCTCTTCTCAAGAACCACTGGGTAAGAAAAGATGTGACTTATGTGGAAACATTTTCATGTAGTGTTGATTCAAGTTTGTTTAATTTGGCTTTCTCTCGGAGTACATCGCAATCGCAGTATAAACACAATACTCAAATCATTACAAAAGTAGGCGTCAGGACTGAAATGCAATAGAATTTAATCATGGCGACTGCCAATTTTAACCATGGTGCAGGTCGTTTAACCATGGCGCTCATAAATTTAACCATTTGTGGCGCCATCGTAAAACCTCTTGTAGAGAACTCTGCTATACTACATAAGGATGTTTCTATTACATATGTACTTTCATCTTTTCTGGTTCATTACTAGTGGTTCTAGTGGTTCTTGAGAAAAATAAAATTTTTTAAAAATGCCAATAATTTTTCACTAATTTTTAATTATTTCCCTTTGGAATAGGGTGTGGTCCTTCATTATTTAAAAAAATTTAACCCCCTTTACCCAAGGGAAATTTGGATAAAATTGGTCCAGTGGTTCTTGAGAAGAAGTTGAAAATGTGAAAAGTGTACACACAGAGACAGCTTGACAGACAGACTCAGATTAGAGATAAACTATGACAGTGTTGGGAAACAGAAGAGTGGATCAATATATTTAATTTTAATATTACATAAAATTCGTTAATATTTACAAGGAAATTTAAAAACTTTGAAATATTTTCATACAAGATGGTGAAGTCAAACAAACTGTCAAAATATTATTCAAGTACTGTGGTTTCATTCAGGTTTTGTACATATCATAGACTAAGAAGTAATTAAAGTGAGTCATACGGTATTATGCCTATGTGTCCTTAATCACCTCCAGAAATATCATGATTAGGAATCTTACATTGAATATGACTGCAGTAAAATGCTGGAGAATACCAGTAAACGTATACTAAACTATCCTAGGGTTTTCATAAATCTACAGGAAGGATCAAAAACTACAATTAATAGGTTCTTTTTTGAAGTTTAAGTAACAAAAATACATGTAAACACGGATGCATTGAAATATGCCAGTCTGTATTACTTAAAACATTGTTAATAGTAAGAATTGACAGCAAATATTTAGAATCCACACATGAGATTATACACAAAACTTAACGATTGAATCCATGTTTTTGTGGCATCTGTTACAATTTCATAGAATGATTAATCACAATTCAAGTAAATTACAATGTGTATTGAAACACTTTGACAACTCCTTCAAAGTATCCCACCCACAGTGTTGACTTGTACAGAGATAATTTGGCTGGATGGTTCACATCATTCCTCTGGAGTAAGAACTTCAAGAACTCCCCGTCAGGACTCAGCAGGTGGATCTGTTTGTTCTTCAAGTCAGTAACAAGGATGTTACAGAGGGAGTCGCACGCTACATCTCTTGGATTAAAGTTATCAGTCAGGTTCTGCCCCTGGTAAATAGACCTCATACGGCCAGAAGGAGACAAAATCACTAGTTCACCTATATTGTCACCTATATAGTTCACAACACAGATATCACTGTTACTGTTCTGTATGACTCTGACTGGCATTGTAAACAGTCTGGTGTGACCATTCTCCTGGTACTCATGCTCATTGGTGACATCACCTGTCACTGTGATGTGTCTCACCAGACGTCTGCTGTATAACTCTAATTTGGTAGGATTTGGCTCCATGTCTCTCAAGGTGACCAGTAGTCCACCGTCCACTGACCGACAGATTCCTAATGGTTCCAGTGGATCTGTACCAATGAATTTAGAGACAGAGCCTGATGGTGACAGACAACTGATAGAATTGTAAACAAAATCAGTAAAATAAACATCACCAGCATCGGTCACACACATGTCAGTAGGATTGATATTACATTTATCTTTTTTTCTTACCATTTTTGTTTACTTGTTCAATGTAAGTTGTCTTTATATCTCCTATATAACACTGATCTTCACACAACGCCCTCAATACAGCTATTATTTTATCTCCATATTTAAATGAGCTTGTTTCAGTCAAACTGATATTGTTTAAATCCTGAGTTTTTCCGATCATATTCTCCATCATCTCAACAGTAATTTCTCCTGTATCGTATCTCGCTGAATAATTAAAGTTGTTAAAATCAATGTCCTGGTCAATCAGCTTTTTGGACAATCCCTTGTGGTTGTCAAGGAAGCCGTAATCAGACATGGTTCTGTTGTTATCCTCCATGAACTTTACCATCTCTTCTATTTCTTTCATCTTTTTGTTTAGCTCAGATTTCGCACTGTTCAACTTTTTATTTTTTTCCTCCAAATCCTCTGTTAATCTGCGTTCATTATTTTTTCTGATTTTTGTCAACCTGGCCATTATCTCATCAACATGATTCTGAAGTCTTTTAATCTCAGAGTCACACATTTCTTTATTTTTTGTGATCCTATTTGACACTTTCTCCATCTTTTCATAAATCCCAGGCAAATTCTCTTTCTTGATCTTCTTCAGAAATTTACGTAGACCTCTCCTCCTTTTGGTTGCTGCTGTGGGTAGAGTGCTCCATTCATGATCTCTATGATCTGTCTTGGCACATATACCACAAATGAATTCATCACAGTCCTCACATATAACATCAATAGGTAAATCATGGGTTTTACACATTTCAATGTGCTCTTGAGGAGAGCCCAGTGGATATTTTGGTTTACTGGCTGCCATGTTTGTTGAATGTCTCCTAACTATGACCTAGATTTGAAGTAGCGGTAAGTGAACTGCGGTGTGATTTGAACTTTAAACCGAGCAGTAAGTAACATGATACGCACAGTCAACAAAACAAGTGCACCTATGCAAGTCATAATATAAAGAAGCAGCTTTAAACTACGCGTATTCATGTGACACTATATAAAATTTTGAAAATATATCTAACATTTTATGCATTATTTCTAAGGTAGGCATTTTTACAGGGGTTAAACTGAAAGGTGTTTTGACACCTTTTTGAATTTTTGGCAGATTATGCCACTAAACTGTGTGCTTACAGGTAAGACCCTTAGAAGCAACATGCATGAAAACAAGAGGCCCCAAGGCTACATTGTTCACATGAGCAACTGGCTAGATAAAAGCAAAATCCCGTTCAGCATTAAAGTTTAACTTGCTGCACAGTTTATAAGATGAAAAAGATGAAAATTTGATTGATATAAGCTTTTTATTCTTTTGAATAACTATGATCCATTTTAATAGCTTCTCTAGTCTCCAGGCTGGTCATGATTTCAACAAATTTAAATCTACATCAACCTTTTTTCAACGTTTCCGACGATGCCCTTTTTTATGCTTTTATATTGATGATCAATCATGGCTTTGTTGTCCTTGTGAAGAATTGTAACAATTTTCCCTATGTATTCCTACGTAAAACCTTGATCACCCATAGTGGCCCCTTTATACCCCTGGTGGTCATAATTTGAACTTGAATCGACACATGTAAACTACCCGAGAATCTTCTTATTCGAAAGTTACATCCATTTGTCTTTAACCAATTTATTAGCCCAATTCTATATTTCCCTCAATAATTCAAGAACTGAGCAAGATATCAAAAATCTGAGATACGGTTTTGTGAACACACATTTGAGACGCATTCTGACCAGTTTTCAGAGAAATTGGTCAATAAATAAGGGAGCTGAATCCTTTGAAATTATATACCAACTGTCTGATCTTACTTTAAAGAAGAGGGCAAAAACGCATTACACAACAAAGTCTGCCAAAGTTATAAATATGACACCTTGGAGATTCAACTTTGGATACCTGTCACTTATCCATATTTCCAATGCATATTCACAAGAATGGGAGGTTCTATTCTTCATTTAGGTGCTTTTAATGAAGTAAAATAGGTTTAATTCTAAATCAGAGAGATTTCCCGGCAAAATGGCAAGAGCTAAGCTCCATCTCCTATTTCATGGTCATTAGTGACTTGTTAGATCTCCTTCCTAAATCTATACTTTTCGCTCATGAAAGTGGAAAGTTTTTGGACATTTTGATCATTTAAACAGATATTTGACAGCATGAAAATTTTATTAAGGATAAAGCAATGGGTTTTTTTCAAGATTTTTGTCCCTGTCCCTGTAGTTTAATTACTGATAACCTCTGTGGGGCTAGTGAAGAATTCCCCAAGTGGTCACAGTGATTTATTGCTCCTTTCAGCAAAAGCTTCAATAATTGGCACATTCACATGTGTTAGTGTTTATGTTTGATTATTGTTTAATATTAGAAAACCATTTAATAATCAGCAAGAATTTTTCATGCATTATAAAGCAGTGATTAGCATTGTTTTCTCAGCCAAAAATCTCAACATTGACAAAAATCTTGAAAAAAAAAACCATTGCTTTATCCTTAATAAAATTTTCATGCTGTCAAATATCTGTTTAATTATTAAAATGTCCAAAAACTTTCCACTTTCATGAGCAAAAAGTACGATTAATAATTTACAAATGAAAAGACTGACATTACTTCCAAATCTCGCTGTTTCGTAATCATGGTAATAAAACATTTTATATCAATGAATACAAACTACAAATCAGGTAACTACCTTTATTTTTTTTCAGTGAACAAATTGCATTTTCTCCATAAATAAAACATGTAGAACACCTGATAAAACAACAAAGATTATTTCATCAGCTTATAATGCAGTTTACAAACCATAAATGCTGTCAACAAATAAAAATGCTTTAAAAAGAAAAAAAATCTTTAAAATTATTAAATTTCGATCAAATGTACTCCATACTTTTTCTTTCTTAAAAGACTGACGTCTATTATACATACATGCTACAATGACACTTTGGAAAAATGTTTTCGAAAGATGAAAACTACTGCCTTTTTACAATCAAAGGAATTCATTCTTTCATTTCAAATCACATATAATTATTACATAATTTTAATCAAGAATTTATAGTATATTCAAATAAAACCTCATTTTAAATGACAGCATCAATCAGACTTCGAAACAAACAAAATAGACACCTAGCTCTTCTATAGTGTACAATCTAATAATTTTAAAAGTAGCAATATTAAGTATTATTCAAAACCATATACAAAAGAAATATTAATAAAACTGACTTGCAACATCTTTCTTCTGTATGAATGCAAAATTAAATACTACTGTAACATCATCTCATCAAAACTAACCCCTAACTGCCATCTGACAAAAAAATTATTTTAATTTTGCAGAATATGACAGAGGAATTCCACCACTGTATAAAATTTTCTTCATTGGACCTAATATCTAAATGACCACAGTCTTAAGAAGATTCATTTTGTTATTTTTGAACAGACATAATATCAGTTAAACAGGAAAAAACTGTAAGAGCTACTTCTTTACAATAAAATGGTAGGCACTTGGATGTCTTAGCTTTAAGAAATATGAGAGGCAACTTTGAAGTCGGAAACTTTTCATGTTGTAATTATAACCATCTCAATGTCAGGAAAAAGTACATTTTTAGAGTTCAGCTGTTTATATTTGAGAGGAGTGAAATCTTTGGCTGAATGCAAAATATCTGTATTTTGGTCTATTTGATCATAAAGGATTAAAATTAAATACAGATTTATCATGATAATAGCATTAGAATATTTTGACTGGAAAATAAAATTTTCAAAAAATGCAGGTTATACAGCTTTTAAAAAAAACTCGGAGCTTCTTCTCTTAAATCTTGAAGACCTATCTGACTTTTATATAATATTGTACCCAACATTTTTGAGCTCTCATTTCTAATCTTACAAGTTTAATACTCCAAGACAAGATTTCTACATTTTTTCTTCACCCAAAACTTTACATCACACTTTGTGGAAAATATTTCAAATGGTTCAAATCACTCTGGAATGACCAGTTATGCTGGAATATTGATCATCTTTTCATGAAGTTAATATTTTTTCATGGCAAAACGTTGAAATGTAAAACTGGCACATTAAAATTTCTATACATTATTACATACTAATATTCAAAAACCAGTTAGTGTATTGTACATGGAAAATCTCTTTTTATGGATATACATGTACATGTATTACCAATTTTAAAGAAAAAACCCATTTATTATGAATATTGTACTTTACAATATTTAATTTAAAAACAATCATTTAACATGAAAATGATGACAAAGACTTTAAATTTGGGCCCTTCTGCAATTGCTGACATTAAATACAATATTATATCACAAGCATGGTTATGCACCTTTGGGGAATCTGACATTTGGTTAAGCTGTTTTAAGTTTACCATAAAGTCCATGTACATAAATAAAACCAAAATAAAAAGCAGACAAGTTTATATGAGTTAGAGGCACTGAGAGAGATTCACAGAGAGAAAATTCTTCTTTTTTTGTCCACTTTAATTATTAGTTAAGACACAAAAGGTCAAATCCTTGAGAAATGTCCTATAGCTCTGGAGCAAAATGGCTGAATTTTCCTTTGTTCTACGTTTAAAAAAATATAAGCTGACTTCTCTTAAAATTCAAAAGGGCTTCAAACCACATTTAAAAAAATAAGGGATGGTATACAAGGACACACAAACCTTAAAATAAATCATTTCAAATGCTTTAAAGCTGCTATTTTTTCCCCAGGAAATATCTTATTTGTTAAAATTACAGGTGTGGAACAAATGCATAGTATTTAAATGCATATTTTACTTCAAGATATACATTCAAAAAGATTTGCAAATTTACATACTAGTATTTCTTCGGAAGAGGTAAATTATTTAAGCAATATATAATTATTAATTAAGTGACTTGGTATAAACAAAAGTGTATCTAATTAAGGGATTCTGTGTCCCCAACTTAGGGAAAAAAACAAAAGCATGCGAGAACTGATAAAATACAGATGAAGAAAGAAAAGACCTTGACTTTTGGGTTCAAAGTCAATAAGTAAATTTATGTGCTCAGATGCCCATGCAAAATCTTGCAGAGAATTGTTATGCAAACTATGAATTTCAGACTTTTTGTAAAATTAAGAGAAAATTTGTTCACTGGGAGTTGAAACTTTATTGAATAACCTCAAAGTACAAATTATAATCTGGGAACCATTCTGTTTTAATTTATAATTAAAAGATTTTTTAATTTCTTAGTTTTATTTGGGGACATTTACCAGCCTTGTAAAAATAAGTTCTTTTTTTTTAATGTTGACCTTAGCAAATTATGATCCTTACATCACACACTGGAGCAATTTTGCAGGAGAAAGAGTTAATGGTCAGACAATATTTCATAAGTTTACCTGAATCAAGAAACATGTGAAGACATTTGATAACTGATCCTTCCAGTGAAGGGTACAAATATACATTCAGATACACACTCACATTTTGACCAATAAAGATAGCTGAAGGCTTCAGATCATATTGTGAACGGTGGGTATAAAAGCTTATCCTTAAACACAAGAACAAGATAATAAAATGGCACATTTTTTACATAAAAAAGCTGTTGCACTGTTCCTGTGGCACTTGTATATAAGATGATCATTCGCACCACACAGTGTACACTTTCTTTGCCAAGGAACCCACTTAGAAACACTTGAGCTTTCTGTAAATCCCTGGTCAGAAGTGTCGGCATTTGCAGGCCTCATATACATTTCATCATCTGAGCTCTGGTCCGCTTCCCACAATCTATCATCCTCACCCTCCTCGTCGGAAAAATGGGAGGGTCGCGTGGGGCAGTCACCGCTGCCGTACGCGTCCTCACCATCAAATTTACCGTCCAGTCCCGGCGTGTCAGCCTCTCTCTGTGATGGCGAGTCTCCATTTTGAGACACCTGACCTTTGCTAGCACTCTTTTGATTCGTTGAAATGTTACTTGCTTGAATCTGTAAAGCTTGCATATCACTGTTTTGGATATATTTCGCACTTTTTTCGTCCTCGCTCGCCAGAAACCAGTCGTCTGGAACGTCATCCTCATTCCTGCTATCTGTTTCTGAGGGCTGATCACCAGTTTCTACCTCCTCCATAGAGAACCAGTCCATCACTTTTTGTGGGGATTTCCCACCTCTAGCACCACTACCTCTATTGCAATTAGCATTCTGATTTTGGAAGCGTAATCCATTTTCATCTCTAGTGGCTCGCAAAGGATTGACCCTTTTCTGAGAACTAGAAATATTTTCAGATTTCTCATGTCCAAAGTCTGTTTCTGCACGAGAGAAGATGAATTTGAGGAAGCCCTTTATTAACACGCCTTCCCCTCCCTCTGCCCAAAGATCTTTTTTCGCTGCCACTTGAATCCTCTTCTGAGCCAACAGAAGGAGATTTTAAATTTGATCTTGTTAAGCTGCCTGTTGAATCCCACCAAGACACTGGTTCTGGGTCTCTAGATTTCTGCTCCTCTTTCAGATCCTTAGTTTTTCTATTGCTAGAGTAAGACACTTCCTTTCCTCCCGACTGCCTCATCTGTTGGGTTTTCTTCTGGAGCCATTATTTTGCTGGAATGTGGAACTCGGAGCTTTTGGTCCTGTGGAATTTGATTTCGGCTCTGTCAATGCTCAAAGTTTGTTCTTCAACAGTTGGCTTTTTCTTTCATCTTCTGATTTCATTATTGTATTATCACTGGACAGAAAGTTTGATTTAGATCCAAACACCTTATTGTCGGATAAGTTTGTGAAGGTTTATGTGGGTTTCGACACTACCGGTGTCTCTTAAGGGCTCCTGAACTGATTCAAATTTCGCTTTCTGAGATTTTATGGAGGATTAAGAAATGAAAATTGTCTGATGTCCGGTGAAATCGTAAATGATTTATCCTCAACAGAGAAATACAAACTACTTGTCAGTGACTCCGTAGTCTTTGGGACACTACTGCTACTTTCCTCTGGACTGCTCCAGTCTGGAAGTTTCGGACTGTCCAGCAACCGATTTGTCCAATCATGCACTTTCGGACCTGATAACCTGGGCCACTCAATGTCTTTCTTTGACTCTGCTGTGGTGGCTTTAGTGCTATTTGTAAGCGTCTTTGTTTTGGATTTTTTCCATAGTTCAGATGCTGGTACACAAGGAGAGGGAGATTCTGTCTGTGATCGTCTTTCTGAAAGGATGAAATTTTTTAAAAAATATGTACAAAAGATTAAAGTATGATTATGAAGTCTTTATGTTTGTAACAACGGAAGATTAAACTATTATTTGAACTTGAAACTATTGAAATCAGGCTAAATCTGTAGGAGTATCATTTTGAAAATATTTCAAAGAATGTTTTAGTTTTAATTATCATGGCAACACATTTCATTGAAATCAAAATGATGCACAGATTTATTTATCTTAATGTTGACTACTTGTTATACTTCCATCTTTTCTGTGTTTGTGCCCTTCAGCTGCGCATCCCAATCCCAACCTTTATTAAATTCTGACTAGAAGAGCTAAATATTACAACAATAGAGATTACTTAATTTGATAAAATATAAAAAAAATTATGAATTATAAATATAGACACTGAGACACGATATACATGCCGGACCAATGAAGGCTTATCGTGAAGATATGACCTAGCACCTTGCTGGCCTGGACGGACATGAAATGGACTCCTTTTCATCTGTATCTGTATTTAACGTAGAACCTACGTCGTATGACATCATAACTAGTGAATGTGTTTAGCCTGTGCTAGATCCATTATGACGTCATAATAAATTCAATCTCATTTCCCGTACTTAACAGCTTTAGTATAGAAATGGTAGAAAATACTGCATTTTGATATTCACAGAATTCAATTTAAAATCATACCTAAATAATCTTCATAATATTCGATTTATATATAAATTCAAATATAATGCTTAATTACAGTATATTTCTTGAATTAAAGAAACCTGTAGGCACCTTTCATTTTATAGATCTTGACCTTAATTAAGTTGACAAATCCAAGACTTTATTGTGTGATGAAATTGCCATGTAAACAACAAACTGCAATAATGTAAATGGTATGTAACTATTTTGAAGGAATGCAAAATCTTTTTTAGAAATCGTCAGTTGCCAACTAAATAGTGCAATATCTTGATGAAATGTGTCCAAGTCAAAGATGTATGTGTTGTAGATTGTGTGTTCATTTTGTGATATCTATCATGAAATGATGTGCATTCCTTTTCATAATTCATAATATGAATAGTTACTTATTCATATTCTTGGAGTTTTATTACAATTTCTCTATTAAATATGATCTTTTAAATTAAAAGTATAATTTTTATAAACATTTTTAAGCTGAAAGTAGCCCCGAAGAGTCATTTAATGATAAAATCCGTGTAAGTGCAAAAAGGTCAAGAATATTAGTATCGGTAAATAACCTATTTCTCATTAGTTAGAGGGGAAAGGTATATATTTTAATCCCTTTTTGTAATCATTTTGGTATGTTCTTTATCATATTAAAGATTGAAAACATTGTGACAAAGACTTCTGATATATATTTACAAATGTAGGGTGGAAGATTGACTGAAAATAAATAGAGTTCACTTGCCTATAGTTTTGAAATTTTTGACTTATCTTTTATGTCAATTGAATAAAAAAGAATTTATTCTCCGGAAATATTGTTTGATACTGGTCAACTAATAAACAATAAAAGCAACTATGTTTAAAGAAGTAATTTTGTGATTTTTTTGTCTTCTTTACATGACAAGTACCCCTAAAATGACTGAAACTGTGAAGTCGCATTATGTATTTATTATTCCATGTTTAACTGGCTGCACTACATTTAATAACAAGGAAACATGTCATGTGCTTTTAACTGATTGATAAGCAAGTGCTAATTTATCATTATGAAAAGTTTGAAAATCTTGTGACAAAGACTGCTCCAACATAGGTTCTACCTTAAGGACAGATGATACAAACAAAAAATGGATGCCTGGATTTGTATATATTTTTTGGCCTTATTACATTACAAATGATGCAAAAGATAAATTTCTAGAATATAAAGAAATTGTAAACCTTCTGTGATGTTCAAAAGTCTGCCCTTCTGAAACCATCCTTATTAATCTATACAAATATTTTCCACTTTAAATTCCATTTTTTTTTTGCAAATTTGAAGAAAAAATTAAAAACTATGCATGCGGTGAAAGTTATTCAATTTATTCATTAAAACATGACCCAAGTTGTTATTTTCAAATTTTTTGACAAAAGTTTGTTTGTATCATTTGTCCTTAAGTCAAATTTACTTACGTAGATATGTTGAAGAGGCATGTAAATTCAACACAATATACTTTAAATTATACATTGTAGTTATGTTGAAGAAACATACAAATTCAACACAATACACTTAAAATAAGATTATACATTACAGTAAATTCGGTTATAGTGAAGTCACTGGGAACTATGAAATTACTTCTCTATATCGATAATTCGTTATATCCGTATAAGGAATACGAGGGTTGTCCAAAACGATTGTGGACAATGACGTTTTTGTTAAAATAAATGGTTTTATATAAATTTATTGTATATCAAAGTATTTCTTATGAAAAACCAAGTCAGAATGATTGAATTTTTATTGATGGAACTTTATATTTTTGGAAAAATCGGGGTCCTGACTTAGTTTTTCATAAGAAATATTTTGATATACAATAGATTTATATAGAACCATTTATTTTAACAAAAACTTCATTGTCCACGAACTTTTTGGACAAACCTCGTATGTTAAATTTATAGCTGGGGATCCAAGATATTATTGCAATATCCATGAATTCCCAAGTCCTTGTTCGAGTTTTACTGTACATTGTTCTGAAAGTTGTAAAAGAAAATAATACTAATAATTAAGCATGGGGAAATTAGTGATAGAGTTCATGTAATTTCACTGCTTATCATTCACAAGATACAAGATACTGGCCATGGTGTCATGGATATGTTCCAAAAAAGTGTTTGTGCTACAGATTCACATAATCATAATCATGCATACATGTGAATGCATAAAATTTTGCCTACCGGTAATTTTCTTGGTCTAAATTTTTTTAAATGACTTTTTATTACCGTAATGTCCTTTTTTTCTATTTTCTAACAGGACTGGTAAAGACAGTCGGGAAAATCTGTCACTAAAATCAACATAGATATACTGTATAAGCGGAAATTCAAGAAAGATGCTTTATGATTTTTTAGTGTGATTTAATTTTAAAATCAATTTTAAAATGCTCATTAAAGGAACTATTACAAACTAGATGCTGTCATGAGACAGTAATACCCGCACTAAGGTGTTTGCCTCTAAATGCACACTCCTCTAAAATTAGGCTTTACCAAAGAAAAAGTCAATATAATTTAATAATTTACATAATAGGGCCTCCATGTATTCATCAAATTGAGCATAATATTCTCAAGTGAACATGTGACCCGTCACCATGGGCCTCGATCTTATAGGTACATGTATTTCATATTCATAATTCATTACCAGTCTGAAATTAAACAACAGAATTCAATTAATGATGTAAATTAGGTTTGAAACAAGGGGGGGGGGGGTAAATTTTTGGCCCATAATTGGAACTTTTTAAATCTATTTTCTCATATAGATCAACAACAAATATTATTCAAATTAGTTTAAAGCATTTTTGATGATTTTTTCCAAAATGTACAAACTTTTTTATACTTGATTAGGCAGAAACACCTTGAAAGCTGCCATATACCATTTATACCCAATCAATTTAGTCAACCCCCACCCTTCTCCCATCAACACACACACACGCGCAAACACACCCTATTTTCCTGTTTTTGGAAATAGGCCTAGATGGCAAAGTTAAGATAAAACATCTTTTGTAAATAATAATTTTAAATTTGTTCTTATACTGTAAATGTATCTGAAGACCTGCATCACATTGGGCTTGCGTCACGTACCTAACTTAAGTACTAGTTTTACCATTATCATTTTTAGATAGCACTGCACGTGCAGTACTAGGCCTAGTGTTGTGTACACATCATTGCATGTATGTCAGTTGGAATTATTTTGTGTTTAATTGGATTATATTTCATGAAGTTGGAGCTATGGCAGTCGGTAAGTACACGTTTTGGTATAGATTTGGGTAAAATAGTCTGAAATGCAACTGGTTAGGTTAAAGTTTAAAGGATCAAAGGTCATCCGATGCTGCAATAAGACGAATTTCACATTCTAAAGAGTTATCGCCCGTTATCGACGTTACATTCAGTTACAAAATACAGAATTTTTTTCTGAGAGGGAGGGGGGACTTCCAGACCAGAATTTTCTGAGAAGCAAATAAAAGGAGAAGTTATGGTGGTGTCTGTTTTCTAGGGTGGAGGGCATCCAAAGTCTTTTTTATATTATAGTCCTGCAAATTCGGGGGGGGGGGGGGGGGGATCATGGGGGAAACTTTTTCCATTTGACAATACATAATTTTGCGCTTTTTGTGTTATTATGTTATGTAAATTTAATGGTATAAAGGTTTTGAACCCCCTGGAGGTCATCCCCACTCTCCTAATGATTCTAACTGGAAATGTTCATCTAGTACTTTGACTGAAACAATATTAACATATTCATACATCATTGTATATTGTAGTAAGTTACTTATTTCTACATTCCACACATTGTCGACCGGGGACAGGTCCGGTTGACAGTTGACACTTCCCTGTAAACAGTAATGGCAAATGATCATGTGACTCTCCTGTGTTCTAGTGTGGACCGGGGACAGGTTGAAATAGTAGGAAACTTTTTCCATTTGACAATACATAATTTTGTGTTCGCTTTTTGTGTTATTATGTTATGTAAATTTATTATGGTATAAAGGTTAATCACAGCTATTAATGAACCCCCAGCTATTTATGTAACTAACCCTAATTACAGCTATTAATACGAGACTAACCCTAATCACAGTTATTTATTCAACCCCACTCTCCTTAATGATTCTAACTGGAAATGTTCACAATATGACTGCATTAAATGAAATAAAAGTGCATCAATGGATTGAAGATTGCTTGACATTTCATTCATCAACCTATCCTCCTAGAATTAGGAATGAAAATCATTCAAAGAGATGGACCACATTAAAGTATTTGTATATAGGCTATTAACATATTTTTTTAAAAATGTAAAACAAGCAGTAGTTTGCATACATGTCATGAATATAAACAGGGGTCTGGGATGGGGTGAAGGGAAGGATCGAGTTCCTGTCTCTTTACGTCTTAATGGTTGAAAACTCCTAAAATGAATGTTGACCTCAAATCCGACTTGTCCTCATTATTTTTCAAGTGGGGGTGTCTCCATTTGAGTGAAAAATTCCTGAGAGGGATGTTTAACAACAAACAAACAATTAAATGACATAAAAACACAATATTGATTTGCGTTAAGAAATATGCAGGGGATTTTTTCCATCATAAATCTTCTTCTCAAGAACAGCAAGGGCATTATTGTCCCCCGTTTTGGGGGAAAGGGAGGGAACATTATACACTTATTTAATGACTACGAGGTAAACAGTCAAACTGTTGTCCCGAGGTAGTGAGGGAGACCTGGGAAACTGTTGCCCAAGGCCGAAGGCCAAGGGCAACAGTTTCCCAGGTCTCCCCCACGTACTACTGAGGGACAACAGTTTGACTGTTTCACCGAGTAGTCATTGAATAAGTGTTTTATTACCTAACCTTCTATATAATTAATTAAATTGGAATAAAAACACACAAACAATCAATAAAAAGTTTTCACAATTGTTTATTCACATACTTGTCTATTAATTAGCTGAATACATAATATAAAGACTAAATTAATATTTTTATTTTAAAGTAATACTTAATAAATTTATTGTTTGTGTGTTTTGTTTAAATTTAATTCATTATAGAGCAGGTAAATAGTGATGTCGTGATCATCAAAACGCTTGAATATCACAATGACGCTTTAACCAGTCAACAGTTCATTCTGTGGACCGGTCAACAGTTCACTGTTTCATGATCACGCAAAAACATAAAGTAAACCGTGAAACAGTTCAAAATGCCTAATTATAATTTAGATAGTAAGTTAGGTAATAATAAATCTTATTTGTCTGTCAGTCTGGCCATCTTTGACAGTATGTGCATCTGTCACAATAAATTTAACCTTGATCATAACTTTTGAATAATATGAGATAGGGCTTTTATATTTCACATGTACATGCATTACCACAAAACTTTCTAAATGTACTATGATTTTTTAACCCAAGTGAGACCTTGACCTCAAAATTTTACCTACTTTCCAAAAAATAACATTTTAAATTAATCACACATTTTGAAAGAGAAAAGATATGGCATTTAAATATACATGTATATTACATGTGAAAAGACTTTTCTAAATATATCATGACTTTTGACTTTCTGATCTTGACGTAGAAGTTTAACCTACTTTTCAAAAATATTATATTATATATTTATATATATATATAACTTTTGATTGAAAAGAGATGGGTCTTTCATATTTGACATGTACTTTACCTGCAACAAAATATTTCGAGCATGCGATGATTTCCCCCCCCCCCCCCCCCCCCCCCCCCCCCCCTTTGACCTAATTTTCATAAAGTGACATATGATAGGGATGCATATTTGATACACAATCTGCCATAAATTATGGCATCCCATTCACTTAAACACAGAAAGCAAAGGACCACAATTCTTTGAATTTGCATGTATAATCTTGATATGGAAACATCCTCATATAATGTATATTCAAGTTTTTTATGCTACGCCATGATTAGGAATACATGTATTAGTTTTTGTCATGTCCGTCCTCCACCCTTCCATCTGTCTTTCCATCGAGCTCAAAGAAATTACTTTCTAGATATTTTATCAAAGTTCATATGCTGATGCATATACTGATGTAAACTATCCAACTGTGGCAATATTTTTTATGCGCCCGGATCGATAGATCCCGGGCATATATTGTTTTTGTCCTGTCTGTTTGTCTGTTTGTCTGTTTATCTGTTTGTCTGTTTGTCTGTTGTCAACTTTAACTTTGGCCATAACTTTTGAACAATAAGAGATAGAGACTTCATATTTGGTATGCATACTCCACTATTAAAGTCCTTTCAAATGACATCAAGGTCAATGACCTTGTGACCTTGACTGTGACCTGTATGCTAAAAATAGCTTTTTCCACTGTTTGTCATAACTTTTTAACCATAGGAGATAGGGACTTGATATTTGGTATGCATACTCCTCTAATAAAGCCCTTTCAGTTGACAACAAGGTCAATGATCTTGTGACCTTGACTGTGACTTATATGCTAAAAAAAGCTTTTTACACTTATTGCCATAACTTTTGAACCATAGGAGATAGGAACCTCATATCTGGGATGCATACTCCACTGATTAAGTTCTTTCAGATGACACCATGGTCAATGACCTTGTGACCTTGACCATGACCTAGATGCTAAAAATAGCTTTTTACACTTTTTGCCATAACTTTTTTACCATAGGAGATAGGAACTTCATATTTAGGATGCATACTCCACTGATTAAATTCTTTCAAATGACACCATGGTCAATGACCTTGACTGTGACCTATATGCTAAAAATAGCTTTTTACACTTTTGGCCATAACTTTTAAACCATAGTAGATAGGGACTTCATATTTGGGATGCATACTCCACTGATTAAGTTCTTTCAAATGACACCACGGCCAGTGACCTTGTGACCTTGACTGTGACCAATATGCTAAAAATAGATTTTTTGAACTTTGTTTCCGCCGGGCGCATAGTGTTTCACAAACACATCTTGTTTACCTTTACTTTTCTTTGACCTTTACTTAACTTTTCTTAAAATTAGTGTTTAGCTTTATTTTAGAGAAACCATAATGATTCAAGTTGTGTAATGAAACTTCACACGATGATACATACTGATGTAAGCAATTAAAGCTTTACAATGCTTCACTCTTTTTTACCTTGACATTTCCTGTGATCTTGACCTCACTGTCTTAGACTAGATCAGTTTTGAATAAACAGTTCAAGATATATTAATCAAACTTCATATGCTAATACATACTGATGAGAGCTATTATTGCATTAACTTATTTTGACCTTGAATTTTCTTTTGACCTTGACCTCACTTTTTAAAATATGTGTTTATCTAAGTTTCAAATAAACCATTAATTATATTTTTATCAAAATTCATTTGATAATAGTAAATTCACACTGATGTAAGCTTTTCAGCTAGAACAACATTTTGACCACAACCTTTCCTTTGACTTCTCTTTTCTTAAAACAAAGTGTTAAGCTCACTTTTATTAAATCATTAAAGATATTTTTATCAAACATAATAAGCTAATATGTATTAGTGAGAGCTATTCAGCTGCATCAAAAACTTCATCTTGCACATTCCTGTGACCTTGACCTCCCTCCTCTTTAATATGTATTTTGCTTAGTTTTTAAGAAATAATTTAAGACATTTTTATGTTTAACATGCACTTATACATAATTTGATGAGAATTTATTATCTATATCCAATTTATTTATATTTTAGTTTCAATTCTGAAAAAAAAACTGTTTAAGATATTTTCATCAAACTTTATACACAAATACAAATTTTAGTTTTTAGTTTTTAGCTCACCTGAGCTGAAGGCTCAAGTGAGCTTTTCTGATCATATTTTGTCCGGCGTCCGTCTGTCTGTCTAGCTGTCTGTAAACTTTTCACATTTTCGACTTCTTCTCAAGAACCACTGGGCCATTTCAACCAAACTTGCCACAAAGCATCCTTGGGTGAAGGGGATTCAAGTTTTTTCAAATGAAGGGCCATGCCCTCATTCAAGGGGAGATAATTGGGAATTAATGAAAATTTGGTGGCATGTTTTAAAAATCTTCTTCTCAAGAACCACTATGCCAGGAAAGATGAAACTTATGGGTTAACATCCTCAGGTAGTGAATATTCAAATGTGTTCAAATCATGACCCCTGGCAGTGCTCCAAGTCGCACTTACTTTTAGGTCGCTAAATGGCGACCTAAATTTTTTTTTGGTCGCCATTTCAGAATTTCTGGTCGCCACAAAACAGATTTTTCACTCGCCATGATGAAAACATGTAAATAACACAATTAAAACAATGAACTAACTTCCACATGTGTTATTTTTTTATCAAAGATTATTAATTACTGTGACTACAAATCTTTTGCTAGTTGAAGGATATATTTTTATTAAATACAACCACCCTTTGTATAGTACACAGAACACAAGTATTCTGATCCTAGAATTAGAGTTTAATCAAAAGAAAATAAAACTTTGACAGTTGTTGAGATAGGACTTTGCCAATTGCTTATCATGTTTACCTGTTTACTACTATGTATCTTACCCATAATTCAGTCATTCTCAATGCCGCCAAAACACTTAATTGTGATATGCAAGCTATTGACCAAATGCTCTAATAACAAAGTCAGAGAAACTCTAGAAAGTTTACGACGTTTGAATGCCATTCTCTCAGAAACGTTATGTATATACATTTCAGGTTCTATCAAACTTAACTATTACAGCATGCCGTCATAACATTACGTGATCTAAGTCCATGCGATGCTTTGGAAAGTGAGTTAAAGTATATATCTTCAAACGTTGTCTTGATAGAGAATCTTGAAAACGTAAATCTCAATCCCGATCATAAAAAGATGGACGTTGCCAGCCCAAATTTTCTCAGTCGCGAAAATGCGACTTAGTTTTAATTTCTAGTCGCAAAACCAATTTTTTGGTCGCAAATGCGACCGTTTTAGTCGCAACTTGGAGCACTGCCTGGGGGTAGGGCAGGGCCAAAATGGCCGACTAAAGTTTTATATAGAAATATATTGGAAAATTCTTTAAAAATCTTCTTCTCAAGAACCACTGTGCCAGGAAAGATGAAACTTATGGAGTAACATCCTCAGATAGTGTAGATTCAAGTTTGTTCAAATCATGACCCCCGGGGGTAGGGCAGGGCCAAAATGGCTGATCAAAGTTTTACATAGAAATATATAGGAAAATTCTTTAAAAATCTTCTTCTCAAGAATGACAAAGCCATAATTCATCAAATTTATGTGGAAGCATCCTCAGGTAGTGAAGATTCAAGTTTGTTCAAATCATGACCCTGGGGGTAGGGCGGGGCCAAAAAGGCCGACCAAAGTTTTACATAGAAATTTATGGGAAAATTCTTTAAAAATCTTCTTCTCAAGAATGACAAATCCATAATTCATCATATTTATATGGAAGCATCTTCAGGTAGTGTAGATTCAAAAATTTGTACAAATCATGACCCCAGGGGGTAGGGCAGGGCCAAAATGGCCGACCAAAGTTTTACATAGAAATATATGGAAAATTCTTTGAAGAAAAGCAAATCCATGATTGATCATGGGATTACTTTTGGATTTTAACTTTTCAATTATAAACCAATTTCTACTTTTTCTTAGCCTCAGTACTTAGGTGAGCGATGTGGCCCATGGGCCTCTTGTTTAATGTACCATTAGTAATACACATCTGGTGGTACATTCATGTCCTATAGACATATTTCTAGTTTTTCAAATCATCACCTCAGGCTAGGGTCAGGCCACAATTAGGGATCAAAGTTTTATTTAGGAATAAAAGGAAACACATCTTTAAAGTTCTTCTTTTCAGGAACACCAAGAGCATGATTAATATGGAAATATTCTCAAGAGGTGTAGATTCAAGTTTGTACAAATCATGACCACCAGGGTTAGGGAGGTGCCATATTATTCCAGCCCCTTTTTGCCATCCATATGAAAATTCAAATTTTGAAACCATTTTACACATACACAAAACAAACCAATCATTTTTTAAATGATCATGGTTTAAAGCTATTGCAGCATAATTAAGATATTAGGGAAGTTCTTGAAAGCAGGGTGATTAAACATGTCAAATATATGTAAAAAAAAATATATAAAAATTCTACCTCGATTTGATCCCCATCCCCCCACCCCCCGGGCAAAATGAAAATTCCAAAACCATAAAGCACATAAAAAATACACCACCAACCATCTCTTAAAATATGATAAGGCTGCTGAGTAAAATTTAGAAGGAGTTCAGGGAAGAAGGGGCTTTTTGTATAAAAAAACGTCATTTTTCGACCCCCATTTGATACCCCGGGGCAAAATCAAAATTCCGAAACCTTACTGCACATCTACATGACACCACCAACCATCTCTGAAAAGATGATTAGGCTGCTGAGTAAAATATAGAAGGACTTCAGAGAAGAAGGGGCTTTTTGTATAAAAAACGTCATTTTTCGACCCCCATTTGATCCCCTGGGGCAAAATCAAAATTCCGAAACCTTACTGCACATCTACATGACACCACCAACCATCTCTCAAAAGATGATTAGGCTGCTGAGTAAAATGTAGAAGGAGTTCAGGGAAGAAGGGGCTTTTTGTATAAAAAACATCATTTTTCGACCCCCATTTGATCCCCTGGGGCAAAATCAAAATTCCGAAACCTTACTGCACATCTACATGACACCACCAACCATCTCTCAAAAGATGATTAGGCTGCTGAGTAAAATGTAGAAGGAGTTCAGGGAAGAAGGGGCTTTTTGTATAAAAAACGTCATTTTTCGACCCCCATTTGATCCCCCGGGGCAAAATCAAAATTCCGAAACCTTACTGCACATCTACATGACACCACCAACCATCTCTCAAAAGATGATTAGGCTGCTGAGTAATATGTTGTAGGTGTTCAGGGAAGAAGGGGCTTTTTGTATAAAAAACGTCATTTTTCGACCCCCATTTGATCCCCCGGGGCAAAATCAAAATTCCAAAACCTTACTGCACATCTACATGACACCCCCAACCATCTCCCAAAGGATGATTAAGCTACTGTGAAAAATGTAGGAGGAGTTCAGGGAAGAAGGGGCTTTTTGTATAAAAAACGTCATTTTTCGACCCCCATTTGATCCCCCGGGGCAAAATCAAAATTCCGAAACCTTACTGCACATCTACATGACACCCCCAACCATCTCCCAAAGGATGATTAAGCTACTGTGAAAAATGTAGGAGGAGTTCAGGGAAGAAAAGTGTGACAGACGGACGGACGGACGGACGGACGGACGGACGGACATGAGTAACAACAATATACCCGAACTTTCTTTCGAAAGTGCGGGTATAATTATCCTTAATTAAAAAACAATATGCTACTTCACGGATTACTTTGTATTGTTGACAATGAAACAACTGCTGCAAGCAGGTCATGCAAATGTTATTCTCTTTGATTATCATTTTATATGTACTGTTGGAGGTTTTTTAACATTTCAGCTCTTTTATTGACATTACAGGTACAAATGTCTTCAAAGAAAATTATTTCCAAGAATTTTTTTTTTAATGTTCACCTTTTGTAATTAAAGATAACAGATCTCAATAGCTTGGAGGAAAAAACAAAAATGTTTTCTTATTAAATTGACAAATCCACACTTGTACAAATATAGAGATCTCCACCCACTTTGTATTACCCAGATTAACCGAACATTAATTAGAGCATTCAACCTTAAGGGTGTATTGGCATATACAGTTCTATAGACGCAGGAGTTTTGACAATCGTCGTTCCCTTTTTTGTGTATCGGTATCACATAAGGCCAAACATCCCAATCTAATTGAACAAACAAGCGTGTCACAAGCTGAGACCTAAAACAGTGTTTGCTTTCTTGCTAATCCCCAGTTATGTCAATTGAAACTGTCCAAACTTCAAATTAACAATTGCCCATGTTACAAACTCAGACCCACTACAATATATTGCTATTACATGTAGCAAACAATTTGTTACATAGAGTTCCATACATCTCTTTGTTGGCCCTTTATGTTGTAAAGTGGGCCTTAATGGTCAAGTAGAGCTGCCTTATAACAATGTTGGTGCAGCTACTGAAACATGATTGGTGACAACCAGAGAAACCTTTTTCTCTGATCATCCAATATTGCCTGATTCACCCTGATGGTCTTGCAGATATGCTACCCATGACCATGCTTCCTATTTTGTGTGTGTCTGTGTGTGTAGATATTTTATCCTATATATAAGGTCATATTATGTCAATTTTGCAAGTACAGATTTTATATTGTAGAGAGAACAGTGCACAGCAATGGATGTGATGGCTCTTAAATCCCTCCTCTCAGATGTTCCTCAGGATTTCATTTCTTCTATAGAACCAATTAAACTACTGTAATTAATTAATTTCTGTGAAATTGGTGCGTTAATACCCCATCTCTTTAAAGAGCATGTGTTAATGATGTAAAAACTTGGGTAATTTGAATGGGAAATTTGTCACCACTAAATCAGGAAGCATGGAAGCACCTGGTCCTTAGTAGAAGGGCCTTAAATCAGAATACAATTCAATTTATTAAGTCTGTGTTGGAAAACTGGTCACAAAAATGCATCCAACTTTAAGCAATATGAGGAGAAAAAAGGAATTATGTAATCATGCCATCTGCTTAATTACAAGTCTGGGAGCTAAAGTTTGAGAAAATGTGTATTTAGATCCCATTAAATTTCCTTGTAATGGAGCTCCAATAAAACTAATGAAAGATAATCTTGTGATCAAATCTTGCTTTTGTTTGTAACAAAACCAAATATTCAATTATTGGCTGCAAAATACACCAAACGAAGAGTAAAAAACTGAAATGCAACATATTGTATTCTAGTACCAAATAATGATTTAGCTGTGAGTAGAATGTGTGTTGTTGATCAAGATAAAAAAAAAAAAACTCTACATACAATAAAAAAAATTGTCATTGAGGAAATCCAGGTTGGATAATCTTTTTCACATTTTTCTGAGGAAAAGGCTTTTATGATCTTAAATTATCTTTGTGTTGAACATTTTTAACAACTGTCAACCATATCTGCAGAAATGTACTTTTTTGGCTACACATGCAATTAGTGCTTTCTTTTGTTAATGAGCCACTTGTATACATAATAATCATTATTTCAATTGTGTGTTATTTATGTACAGTTTTTTTTAAAAAACTAAAACATGATCAGGTTATGACTGATTTAGTTGAATTTTGATTGATTTGGGTGAAAAAAAAAAGCTGAAAAGCCCCCCTCACATTTTGCATTACATCAGGCACTGACTGATTTGATTGGCAACTCAAAAAGTGCTATCTTAATTATGCTCCAGTTTGTAAGGTGCTTTCACTAAGAAGAGTCAAAATACATGTACATGTGTACATACATGCAAACACTTTATGCAATATGAGGAGAGAGTTTTCCCTTATTCATTGCTAGGGTTGCATAATGAATCAGATGTTGCATCAGCGATTGCCGAGAATGAAAGTTTCAAAGAAAGTGGAAATAGAAATGAATCTCTTGTTAATCAGACTTTATACATAGCATGCCTGATAAAATCTGTGACAACAAATGCTGCTACCACAGAAAGCTTGTTTAAGTTGATGGGTATGTATGTCCTAAACCTTTCTTTTGATGTGGAGATGTATATAAACATAGGAAATGACAGGAGATCTCCTCGATATACACAGGTAGATCTCGAGTAAACAAACCCACTCTCAGGAAGGGAGGCTACTGCAATTAACCCTCTGATGAACCTATGGTACCTTACAACCATAACATGACCTTAAAAAGACTCACCGCATTATAAAAGACAACCTAATATGGTGCCTTACAACCATAATCTGACCTTAAAAAGACTCGCAGCATTACGAGATAGAGCCTATGGTGTGAACCTATGGTACCTTACAGTATTATCTGATCTGCAGGAGAATACAGCATCATACAAGAGACATTGTAGGTACATGTATTTGTAAAATTATTAATGAAGAAAACATTTTCAATGATCATGATGGTTTCTTTTATCTGCAACTGGACTGGTTGCTGCTTTTGAAGTAAGGATGAATTAGTTCATTACCGCTGACCAAAGTAGTGTTTTTATGTGCACTCACTTCTGGCAGTACCCAACAACTGATAATGTTTGCTGTATGCTTCTGTACCTCAAGTACCTAGCACTTTAGTTACTTTTGAAATTTACCAACATCAAAGTAGTGGAATCTTTAGGATTCTGTGAAGATCCCACACAAGACAAGAGTCTTCCACACCTGTTGGCTTTAATTGGCTTCCACAACTAATATTCATAAACTCGGGGAAAATTTCTTCAATTGATATTTTTCCCTCCTTGTAACTTCACGTATAGGAGAACTGTATTATATGACTCATATTAAAACTGTGCTACAAGTGCATTCTTTAAATGCTCAATCTTCATGTTTAAAATTGAAGAAAAAAATCTTATGCCAAATTTCGCAGCTGAATTAAGATTTCAATCTTTTGTTTATCAAAAACTATTAAACAAATATTCAGGAATCCAAAATAAAACCCCATTCCCCGGCTTTACAATATAAACAGTTTTGCTTATCACAATGGTGTTTAATACATACTTCTACATAATACACTTTGATAGCCAATCACAACAAATTGTCGTATCCCGATCTTCACAAATTGCTAAAAAGCTAAGTAGCCAGGATTCTGCAGATAAAATGTTATTGCCCTGTTTCTGTGTATACATTTTTTGGGCATCTTAATAACCAACCTTTCACACCAACACATCAATTTTACAAAGTTATGGTTAGGCCTTAATCTGCCCTGCTCTCTCAGAAATAATCAAACTTTCCCATAAATCTCAGATCCTCATTTTCTTAACTGCTTTATTTCATAAATATCCCCATAAATAAACATTTTCTGCCTTCTGCTAATTTTGTTTATGGATTTGAACATTATTATTTTTTACAAATAAACAATAAATTGATTCCAGAGATTCATTAAACAGTCCTGTAGCATTCTGGAATATTTCTCAAAACTTATCCATATTTTCATTCTGTGGTTCTTTTTGTGAACTATGGTCCACTGGAAAAACAATCCTGGCAAATACCACAAAATTTAAATCAGCATACCTTCTCCCCCAACAATCCAAATTTCTTATTTCTTTCTCAAGTCAACCACATCAAGGGAGTTTAATTGCTTAAACAAAATGCACAGACACTGAGTGTAAGAAAATAAAACATTCTCCAAATGGTCACCACAAATTACATCACGGGTAATTTTTTGTTTAAAAATCTTTTGGCAAGCTATTTCAATTAACCACATTTAATTTCCTTCTGTACTAAAAAAACAATGTCTTGCAGAATACATGTATACCAAGTGTCTGAACTCAGCAAAGAACATTAATCAGGAGAAAAATTCAGCTTATCTGGCATTTTTCAACTTGTTTGTTCATTGTCTTTAACTATAAACTTTGTTAAATCTTAAAGTCAATTAAAAGTTGTTACATAAATGAATGGAAATTTAGAAAAAATAACTAAGGCATCTCATTAAAATTAAAGATGGTTATGTAGGAACATTTAATACACTGTATACATGTTTATGCATACATCATCAATTTAGTACTAAACATCGAAAATTTGATGAACAAATAAATTTTAGTTCAACATTTAAAAAAATACCAATCTGATAAGATTGATTAATTGTAAGTTGTTTAATGTCCAATTCAAGAAGTTTTCACTCATGTGCAGACATCATCCCCTATGCATGGCACTTAGGGTCAAAACAGTGAGGAATCTTAATTGGCATTAAACAAGAATCAAGCCTTGACCTCCTAATTAGACGGGGTCACGTGACCCCGTCTATTAGTTTACTGTCCGAGGCCTCAAAACGGAAGCCGTGGTGATAACACATAAATTAAATCTACGCTTTATGAAAGAGTGCAGAAATAGTCTTGATTGCAATTATATTAATACAAACATTTTGTATCAAACTGAAGAAAATAATATGATCAGAACTCTTTTTTTTTTTTATTCAAATCAATGAGGCATTTTTGAAAATTTAAAACTGAAAATATTAATTGTAAATCACACTAATAAACAAAGTATAATCTACGCGTAGTATTACGACTTCATGCGCATCATCCATTGTTTACTTCCAGAAAAATATTAATTCGGACATTGTGAAATTCGGACAATGCAAAAAGGTTAATATATAGACTTAGAAATGAAAAGCGTGAAGATATATTATCAAGTTTTGTTTAAGTGTGTTAATTGATTTTTAAAAATTAAGTTGTTATCAATACTAAAAAAAAAAAAATCACGTGTGTATATTTTGACCCTGTCTTTCAGTACTGTCTCAGTACTTTGATTATGAGTAACATATTAACCACTGGGTCACAACAGTATAGTAACAAACTTTCTAAAACCAACTCAGAATATTGGTCAACTGCAGAAAAATAATTTTTTCAAGGAGGTTAATTTTTTTTGTCAAAAATTTCTTGAAAGTCACTTTTCATAACTATCTAGGTACAAGGCCAAATATAAATGACAGAAGTCCTTTCAACAATGGAGCTATGACATCTGCATTAAACTAAACTGAATCAAACATCACACAGTTACTTATAGCAGTACAATATTTGTAAATGACCTCCAGAACAATGCTCCCTATGTTGACAGGTGCCCTGGATTCTGGCCAATGGAAATGTATAGTGGCATTACTAATGTAAATAAACTATAGTATAACATATAGTAAACCACGATCATGACATAAACTATACCATCTGTCACAATACCCTGCTTATACCTTATTAACCTGCTAAATACCTCTATTAGCCACAAATGCATGTTAACTTATCCAACATTCAAAATATCATTTAAAAACATTTGTCAAAAACAACTTTTTAATGTTGAGAATGAATTAATACACCTGTCCTGCAATAATTTAATAATTGTGTGTTTAAATTGAATGAGTGGAATGTGCCAAGATGAGATTATTTATACTTTAAACAGTCCAAGTAATAAAGCCTCAATGACTGCATCTGAGATTTTCACAAAATTATATATATTTTCAATTAAGATATTTAAATGATAGGGGATTCTTTTACAAAATAAAATTGTGATTTAATTTTCTTCCACTTTCATTGAAAGTGGGTGATATGAAATTGGGTCTGTTCGTCTGTCTGCATTTCTGTCTGTGAGTAACACTTTTGTTTCTAGACAATATCTCAAGATGCCTTTGAGTTTTTGATATGAATTATCATATCACAACTTCCAAAGACTTAAGGTAGACCCCTATTGATTCTGAGGTCGAAAGTTCAAAGGCCTAAAGATGACCCCTATTGAAAAGGACAAAGGTCAAGGTAATATTGCATGTTCCTTAGGTGGGAAACAAATTCACTGAATTAGCTTGTTAAGTTTTGAGAAGAAAGGTTAATGAATGCATTTTCCATGAAAAACTGACTGTAGAACTTAATGAAATCTTATTTTTAAAAAAAATTCCATAAATTTTGTACTCTAATGTTCTGTTTAAATGAATGAAAAATATTTTAAATAAATATGATAGATTTCATTTATATTTTTCCTACACACATGTATCAGCCCAAACTATTTAACAAATGTCCCACAAGAAAATGCTAAACAGATGACCTTTCACCATGTAAAAAGACAAATTAAGACACCATAAATTCAACAAGTGGAAGTGGTTTCTCATTCAGTCATTATAATCCGAGTCTTGACTTTTAAAAACTCTCTATTAAAAAATAAAATTTTACAGATGACTTTGCACTTGACATGTGACCTTCTGTTTTCTTTTTCACGATTTATGACTAAAATGTTGAGTCACAAGATTTTTATTAGGAATAAAAAAACAATCATAATTTTTACATAATTAATTTCCTTAACCTTAAACTTAGGAACTGCAGCCATGACATAAAGTAAGACAACACAAAGTTAAGTTTGGGCAGACATAACCATGATTTATTTGTTATGCAATGAAATATAAAATACATTAGACATGTAAGTGATAATAATCAGTTGAATGAAATCATGGTTAACCTCTAACTAAGATCTACACAGACTCACACTTTACTCTCATACCAAAAAAAAAAAAAAAAAAAAAAAAATTTCGTGACCTTTCCCCTTTGCCAGTTCTCAGAAAAGTGACGCTTTCCTGGAAAGTTGCAGATAGTTATTATGAAATTACGTCTTTTGATTGGTTAATTAATTTGTTTTTATTTAAAAATAACTCAATCAGGGCTCTGATTGGTTGAGAGGTCCCTGTCGCCAGGGGGCGCCTGGTACTTGACCAGTGGCAATA
>NW_026931325.1:0-47385 GCF_032062105.1 Saccostrea cuccullata | reverse complement strand
AGTTTTTAATCGATAACTCTTTATGAGTTAATATTTTGTAATCCATTACTGAAGCATAGATGTTTATCTCAACCATTTTCAACTATATATTATGATTTTTATGTCGTATTGTACATAATTAGGGGCCACAAGGGGCCAGAATGCTAAATCTTTGATGCTTTATATCTCGAAAGTGAGAAATATTTTGATAAGTAATATTGAACAAAAGATGTTCAAAATAATGTTCTGAACAATATGCAACCTTTCATTTTTCGCTAAACGTCCCCATTAAGGAGTTGAAGGGTTGGCCCCTAAATACTTCTTTTGCTTATAACTTGAAAACGAAAAAGAATCTCTGAATAGTTGTTGAACAAAAAGTGTTCAAAATCCTAAGAGCTTTCAGATGAAATGAAGAAAAAGGGACTGGGCGCTCAAATTAGGGGCCAAGAGGGGCCAGAATACTTCAATGGATAATTCTTTATGAGTAAATATTTTGTAATACATTACTGAAGCATAAATGTTTATCTAAGCGCTTTAAAACTATATATCATGATTTTTGTGTCGTATGGCATATACTTCGGGGCCACAAGGGGCCAGAATGCTAAATCTTTGTCGCTTTATATCTCAAAAGAGAGAAATATTTTGATAAGTAATATTGAACAAAAGATGTTTAAAATAATGTTCTTAACAATATGCAACCTTTTATTTTTCGCTTAATGTCCCCATTAGGGAGTTGAAGGGTTGGCCCCTAAATATTTCTTTTGCAAATAACTCGAAAACGAAAAAGAATCTCTGAATAGTTGTTGAACAAAAATTGTTCAAAATCCTAAGATCTTTAAGATGATTTAAAGAAGAAAGGGCTGGCCCCTCATATAAAGGGCCAAGGAGGTCAGAATTCGAATTTATGACTATTTAACGTTCAATATTTTTATTAAAACATAACAGCAGCAAAATCGTTTTTCTTTGCAATATTATCATTGTAAAAAATCTCAATCAAAATCTTATCTCATCTCATCAAGAATCGGACGGAAGACCCACTCGTTGTTCACAATGAGATCTCATCTAGTTCTTCTTACATTTGTTAAAATGTAAAAGTACTATTTAAAAAAAATTGCATAAATTTTATATAGAAAGAAATCTGGATAATTATACTGTAGATACATGTATAAACTTTTACCTGAAGTTAACTTAGTATGTATATAAAAAAAAAACAATTCGTCTTGGTATTCATTGTTCCATTAATATTTGAGACATGATTTGGTCATTTATAATTATTGTTAAGCTTGATATGTGGATTTTATATTAAAATTTTTGTGTTTGCATGTGTTTATGCAAACTATCTACAAACCATTATATAGCTTGTTCAACCTTTAAATTCCACACACTACCAGTGATTGTGTTAAGAATTTTCTGCTTTTTTAATTGTTCAAGGCTGAATATTATGTGTTGGTGTGACTTTATGACAGTGTATTGCTGGGTATTATTATTTCAACAAATTTCTTCATAAATTTCATTCAAGAATAACACTCTTCTCACAGCAATCTACTCATTGCTTGTTGAAGCAAATTTCATGAACTCTCACAATTTAATCAACACATTAAAATTTATTGAAATTATTTTATTTGATAATGAGTTACCACATTGATTTGCAGAAAAAGATGCTCAACCAAAGTTGATAAAAGGTCATTTTGAATTCAGAAATTGTCTTCATGTTATATGAATTAAACTGATAATAAAGATTGTTACCTAATTGTTCTGAAAATTTCTTACTGGAGAGAGAAAACTTCAGAAGAATCCTGATTTATTAAGCATTCATACAGCATATTTTGTTAACTGCCAGTAGTTTTACAATGTTAGAGACACAATTGTAGTACATTTACATGTAATTTATAATTGAATATTAAAGTACTTGAGAACTTTCCAGATGGTTACAACTGGTTAAGTTGGTTTTAAGCCCGCTTCCCTCATTGCATTCTGCTACAGCTTTAACATAAATCAATTTTGTATCCTTTAAAAAGGCACGGAAACTAATTTTAAGTTTATAATCTTCAAAATTTACGATAGAATCGTAATTAGATAAAAATATCAACGCCACCAAATAAGAATGTGATCCCTTCTACGGACCTGGATGTTGAAGATTCAAGCTCATGAATTGAAAGGTATCAGTCATGAACAAACACGGCATATAATGCAAATGATCTGTGTATGCATTTTAATGCATTGAATACAGTCATTAAACAAGAGGCCCATGGGCCTTATAGGTCACCTGAGCATTATGCAACAATTTTCCAGTGATTGAATTTGATTCATGTTTTAAGCCAGATGCTATGGCATTCACAATTTTGAAAGAGGCACCATTGATCATCATAACAATAAACTTAGCAGTTGCTTAGTTTGTTTACTTAATGCCCATAGCCAGGGTAGGGGAACTAAAAATGCATTTCAACTTAAATCAGTAATATTCAGCAATAATCAGTAGTGCCCCTACCACACATAAACCCCTGACCCTTAAGCCTTGATATTTGATTAATACCAAGGAGCAGATTTCAAACCGTTCATTCATTTTCAGTATATAAGTACACCCCCCTTCCCCTCTAAGTTACCCCTGACCCTGGGACCGTGAAATTCACAATTCTGGAAGATTAGGGCCCTTGTCCATCATAACTATATAGGTAGTTCATCTGCTTAATACCCTGGAGCAGAGAAGAAAGTTTTCAAAGAATTCATGTATTTTCATTATATAATCTATAGAGCCCCGCCCTAGCACTAGAACCCCTGACCCTGGGGCCATAAAAATCATAATTTTGGTAGAGGCACTCTTGCTCATCATAACTATGTACTTAGTTAGTTTATTTAGTACCCAGGAGCAGAGAAGAAGATTTTCAAAGAATTCATGAATTTTCACTATATAATCAATAGAGCTCCGCCCTAACACCAGAACCCTGATCCTGGGGCCATAAAATTTCCAATTTTGGTAGAGGCACTTTTGCTCAACATAACTATGCACTTAGTTAGTTTATTTAATACCCAGGAGCAGAGAAGAAGATTTTCAAAGAATTCATGTATTTTCATTATATAATCTATAGAGCCCCGCCTTAACACCAGAACTCCTGACCCTGGGGCCATAAAATTCTTAATTTTGTTAGAGGCACTCTTGCTCATCTTAACTATGCACTTAGTTAGTTTATTTAATACCCAGGAGCAGAGAAGAAGATTTTCAAAGAATTCATGTATTTTCATTATATAATCAATAGAGCCCCGCTCTAGCACTAGAACCCCTGACCCTGGGGCCATAAAATTCACAATTTTGGTAGAGGCACTCTTGCTCATCATAATTATGTACCTAGTTTATTTAATACCTAGTAGCAGAGAAGAAGATTTTGAAAGAATTCATGAATTTTCACTATATAATCAATAGAGCCCCGCCCTAACACCAGAATCCTTGACCCTGGGGCCATAAAACTCACAATTTTGGTAGAGGCACTTTTGCTCAACATAACTATGTACTTTGTTAGTATATTTAATACCCAGGAGCAGAGAAGAAGATTTTCAAAGAATTCATGTATAATTATACTGTAGATACATGTATAAACTTTTACCTGAAGTTAACTTAGTATATATATATATATATATATATATATATATATATATATATATATATATATATATATATATATATAAAACAATTCATCTTGGTATTCATCGTTCCATTAATATTTGAGACATGATTTGGTCATTTATAATTAATTAATTTATATAATCAATAGAGCTCCGCCCTAACACCAGAACCCTGATCCTGGGGCCATAAAATTTCCAATTTTGGTAGAGGCACTTTTGCTCAACATAACTATGCACTTAGTTAGTTTATTTAATACCCAGGAGCAGAGAAGAAGATTTTCAAAGAATTCATGTATTTTCATTATATAATCTATAGAGCCCCGCCTTAACACCAGAACCCCTGACCCTTGGGCCATAAAATTCATAATTTTGTTAGAGGCACTATATAATCAATTTTCACTATATAATCAATAGAGCCCCGCCCTAACACCAGAACCCCTGACCCTGGGGCCATAAAATTCACAATTTTGGTAGAGGTACTCTTGCTCATCATAACTATGTTCTTTGTTGGTTTATTTAATACCCAGGAGCAGAGAAGAAGATTTTCAAAGAATTAATGCATTTTCACTACCTACTTATTTAGCCCCGCCCTAGCACTAGAACCCCTGACCCCAGGGCCATGAATTTCCCAATTTTGTAGAGGACTCATTGTTGATTACAATCATGCAAACAGTTTGACTGCTTGATGACCAGGAGTAAAGAAGAAGATTTTTAAAGATTGCATTAATTTTAGTGGTTTTGGCCCCACCCCTCAGGCCCCAGGGGGGCAGGGATCATGAAATTCACAATTTTTGTTCCCCTTTACCCATAGATGCTTTGTGCCAAATTTGGTTGAAATTGGTTCAGTGGTTGCAAAGAAGAAGCTGAAAATGTTCAAATGTTAACGCACAACGCACGACGACGGACGAAAACGGATAGCAATAGGTCACCTGAGTTTACTCAGGTGACCTAAAAATTGAATGTTTTTGTTTAAGAATAGCGTTTGAATCATGTAAAATCAAAAAAAAATTTATGCATTATCCTCTCGCAAAAGAGTTGGAGGGGATGATCGACGTTGCGCAAAGAGCACCTATAAATCAAGACAACATTCGACATCAATCCTGGTACAAATTACGTCACTTCTGTTTCGCACAGGACAGACCACCCCACCCCATCTCTCCCTCCAAATACACACAAATGATTGCGTTACAATATCCCCTCCAACTGCGTTGGGAGGATGATTTAAAAGAAAAATCAAGTCAGTACATTATAAGAACAAAGCTGAATAGTATACTTTGACTTTGGAGTACCCGATCAGTACAGCTGGTGTGCTCGGTCAACACCTCCTATCTGATCCCAACTCTTGTGCTTACAGGGGTCAGTGTTTTTGTCTTTTTGCCAACTCGTTTTGTTGACTGGATTTATGAGATTGAACACTGTTTGCTTTCTTCCCCTTTTACATCTACCCCGGCTCTGATTTCCCGGTATCTGACTGACAGGTTTCGAGCCATGGGACCTTAGCTTGGAAAATGAAAAGTGATTTATGAATTGGGTGACGTTTAATTTTCTATTCTGTACTTTGATACATGTAGGTACAAAATGCTAGTCAACACATACTGTCGGATATGATTATGAGAGAGGAAAAAATACAATTTCTTGATGTTGCAGTTGTAAACGTTTAATATGTTTATCACAAAAGTCCACCATACATCTTATCCAACTACCTGGGGAGGATCTCTGAAATTATAAAAGCAAAAAAAAGTTTCCTTATATAGATTAGAAGCAACGTAAAACATTGAATGCGAAGCATGAAACATATCTAATAAAAATATCTGTGGTTGGATATGATTTTTATTCAACCCGTTGTGTTTTTTTTTTTTTTTTTTTTAATAGTTTTTTCTCCCCGAGCCTTGACATTTTTATTAAACTGCTTTGGGGCTTATAAAGCGTCAACTTCCCAAGCCCAGTCTAAACAGTAAAAATTGGGTTGCAATTAGTTGAATGGTTAAAGTATTTATAACAATTGGTATTATAATGAACTATTTACATGTGAAAATGTTGTCGTATATCAGTAAATGTAGTTACCCGTTATCTATTTCACAAACAAAGTAAAGCTTTTCAGAGCAAACATTATCTCCCCATTTGCCGTGAAAAGGCTGCCACATAACCATGCAATTCTGATCCGTATGGGCATTTGGTTCTCCAGGCTGCCACAAGTCAAGTGTTACACGATCATGTGTAGAAGAGTACTCCCATCTATCCTCCTCCACTAAATCTGACATCCCCATCCAGAAACTTTTATCTATTAGGAATGTGGAAGTCATGCATTGAAGAAAGTTTTTGAAGTAAAAAATGTACACTGAACACTGGAAGTTCACTGAGTTCCTTTCATCTCAATTCAATTACTTGAGTAATAATTGTTAATCAATTATGGAATTTACGGAATGAAACAATACTATTTATACATTATATACCTGATCTATACAGAGGGCTTGCAAAAAGTAAGGCGTGATGGGTCAACAGGGATGATTACTCCTTTAAGGCTCATAATCCCTCCTCTGGAATTACCTGCAGCTGGACTCCGTGTTTCATGGCCTTTTCACAGATTTGCATGGTTTGTCTTTTATTCAAACCGATTACTGTACATTATCTTCACCTTATTCATGGCCCATTTTGATTTTAAACAATAGGTGTAATTTTCCTTTGACTTTCAGGGCGTTCCTAAAATTGCTGTCACACATATAAAGTAAGTATAAAAGCTAACTATACCTAAACTCTGACTGTGGCTGATTAGAAACCTGGCCGCCTCTATTGTTCTTGGTTCAGCTAGTTTAGATCCAAGTTGCGTACAAGTACTCTGTTTCAAATAAAATAAGCATATTTGGAATGAAAACTAGGTAATGGTTTAAAATTCTCTAAGATTGTTACCCATGATTACCATGAAAATTCATCCTTCTTAAATACTGATTAAACCGTTATTCATAATTTGAAGTTGTTGTTTTCAGAAAATCTTACATAAAATGCACAATTTCATTTGAAATATATTTACATCAGAAAGAAAACTAAATGGATTTAAGTATTTCAGATTATGTTTGAAATTGTATTTCATGAACATGTTGTAAAGAAATCTGAACGAGCGTGAAATCTTTTATTTAATATCAAAGCTTAATTCCACATATACAACAAACACACTAGATAGAGGTTAAAATTGTTTAAAGATTTTATTAGACAGTAAAACCCTTTATGATGAAAAATTGGAAATCAATTAAATTCTCATGTAAAGTGAAGGTATAATATACTAGTGAGCATCTGTATATTGTAGATTCAAATTTGTTTACATCATGACTTTAATTAATAATTAAGCCCAGTTTGGCTACAAAAGGGGGTAAAACATTCAATATAAATAGGTACGTGTAACATATAAAACTATAATTATGAATTTGTTAATTTCTTTGAAAAAATATCGGGTAATGCACTGTATAGTTTATAACAAATGTAGCCATATTATTGGGTAAATATATACTCGTACACAGCTATATCGACTTCGTGCTCGGTTGATATGTTTTCTGTGAAGTCGATCTATCTATGGATTGACCTATGTAAGAGCTTATCTAAATCATATATAATACGACTTGTTGACTAAAAAAGTTGTCTTTATGTGGAATTACAAATAAAAAGTTCAGTTATTGTTTTTGTAGCGAGAAGGCACATGTGTAGCTTACTCCAGCATCTGGCCAAGAGTCTGTTGTATGGCTAAAGAAGTAACATTTGTCCTGGAATGGCAACCATCCAACAAAGCAACCTGAAATCGTGGTATGTGATTTTCATTACTAAATATTTTTACTTTTATTGATAGAAGGATCAACACATCAATATTTTTCCTCGTAAAAACTTTTTAATTTGATATGACATATTTTAAATTTCATTTATTTTTTATTGTCCCTTATTTATTCTTTCAATAATTTGCGTGATCTTATTATGCTCCAATTTTAGCCATTTTTAAGCAGTAACTCATATGACTACATGTAGTTTTGTTACAGTATTAGTGATCAAGATGCAAAATTTTGCTTATTATAAGAGTGAACATATTAAGATATTAATGAACGATCTTACCCCTTATGAAAGACAATGAAAGCACTGAAATTAAAACCCATAATACCATTGTCTCTTTAAAGAACTTAAGAAATGCAGTTTGTCAAACAATAACCTTATCTGTCAGATAAGATAACCTGAAACCTTCCGCCATTTTATTGTGATTATATTAAATCTAATGAAAAACTTTTGAAAAAAGAAATGAATGTCTATTTATTTATGATCCAGGCTTTATCATTCGATATATTCTTTAAAATCAAAACAAAACAAAAAATCAAAAGAAAAAAAAAATAATGGCTATCTGCATTGTACAATACATACTTGTAGTTCGCAATTGGCATGAACTTGTGAAACATTCTGAATATGGAAACAGATCTAGAGGACAATTAAAGAAATTTCTTAACGATTGAATGCATGTACATGTAAAACAGTTTAAGGAGCATATATTGATAAAATAACTTATGCGATGAGTAACATACAAATTAGTATGACATATTATCTTATGACCTTTATAAATGACTTTGATTAAATATCTATTGAAGCATCGAAATTTTTTTTCTTTTCAAAATTCAAAAGCTGCACTGATTACGGTAGACGGCAGGAATATTACGCTTTAAAAACAACCCCTTGATGAAAAAGAAACATCTTGGGGAAATACAGTTTGAGCGAGAGTTACAATGCTTAGGAATGAGATCGAACAAGTGAAAAAAGACGAAGGAACAAGAGATTAGGAAATTGCATGTTCGACAGAGTAAGTTTACCATCTTGCAATCTACACTCCCTTGCATGTTTTCCTCCCTTAATTCTCCATGCATTGATTTAGGTTTAAGTTTAACCATCATCAATATTTTTTTTTTCACTTTTCCGTTTTTAAGTAAATTATTAAGAATTAGTATAAAATTTGGAAGACAAACACAACATAGCTGAGAACGCTTGAATAAGGACATACCCTCTTCTCATCACACACCACTGGTTTCCACTTTTTGTTGTGTCTCCAAAATTTCACCCACCGTTGAAGAAACGTATCTACCAAATTCAAATCAATGAGCTAAAATCATTCCAATAATTTCAAGATGCTTGAATAGATATTTTATCTCTCACGTCTTTTGAACCATTTTAGAACGTAAGTTTATGATTTTCGGATGGCTGTCGTCGTTTTTTCAGTCAAATTTTGAAACATGTTTCTTGCGGGTTTTACCTTGTATTTTTACTGTTTGTCTTTATTGTAAACGATTCTGAAGATATTAGAAGATATCTGCTTTATTTGGGACAAATTTAAATCTTATTTCTTTTATTACTATATATGGAAAATAATCTGAACGCTATATTTAAAAGTTTATGGCCTTTTTTACCCTGGGCCGTACGCACTATATGCGACCATTAAGGCCTTGTCACACCAAGCTGCGTCCACTCCGTGTCATTGCGGCGTTGTAAAAATTTATACATCGTCGTGCACAAATTTCTGTAAAATTTTCACAATGTGAAGATGTCAAGGCGTCCCTTCGGCAACCGACCCGTTTCTAGGCGTTCTCACGGCGTTCTACTGCGTTCCCACGGAGATCTCTTCGCGATTGACTGCACTTTCGTGGAGTTTTCACGGCGTGTTAGGAGTTTTCACCTCGCGTTGGCGACGTTCTCACTGCGCTGGCTGCGTTCACAATACGTTTCTCATCCATGGAGATATACTGTAGAAAGAAGGAGCGTAAAACATTTTTGTTTAAAGATTCAAGTGTGTGATGAAAACTCATGCCAAGAAATATAATTCTTCAGCAAAAATGATCTACTTGAATAATTTAGTACTTAATTATTAATAGTTTAATTATTAAAATCCTTATTTCTCAATTTTATCGATTCAGATGCGTTATTGTACATGTGTTTTCTTTGATTTCATTATGAATGTAAAAAATAAACGCACTGAAAAGCTGCTACAAATTTTAAGTTATTCCAATGCAACACAACTGAAACAACAGAAAAAGTTCTGGTGTAATTTTTTCTTCTCAATTTTACTTTAAGGCACATAGTGCAACAAATACGTTAGAATTATTGCTCATCAAACATGAGAGCATCGCTCATGTTTTGTGAGCTGGATGACAACGCTCTAACAACGCCGTGAAAGCGCATTGTGATCGCCAACGGACGCTGTAGACACGCCAAGGCATTAACGTGTTATCGTTCTGTAATCGCAGTCAAAAAAATAACTAGACAATAAATTTCATTAAAAGCGCCGTAATAGAGCGATAGAAACGCAGTGACATCTCCAAGGACTCCGCGACGTCTCCGTGAGGTCTCCGTGGAAGCGCAGTCTATTGTCACTGCGTTCACGCTGCGATCATGTGAGTCTTCACGGCGTTCGTATGGAGCTCCAACTGTGTTATTGTTGATGTCATCACAATACCACGGCGACCATACTACGTTTTTACTGCGTTCTTAAACCCCTGTCAAACCGGGATTGCGTCCTCACGGCGTCCATAAAAAATGCAAAACGCCGAGATGATCGCAGTAGAGTCTCCTGCAGCGTCATGGCAACGCGGCAATATCTCCACTGAACGTGGTAGGATCGCATAGGGTCTCCTAGAACGCCAGGGGACGGCGATCACTTTGGGCTTGCACAAAGTACGCGCCGTGTGACCGCAGCCTGATAAGAGCGCAGTAGAAACGTAGTGTGATCGCCGTAGGAGCGCGGTGAGGTCTCCAACAAGGCAGTAGGAGCTACGTAGGAACCCTGTGAAGACGATCATGATCGCGGCACGAACGCAGTAATAGTAAACTGCGCTTCCACGGACATGTCAAGGAGTCCTTGGAGATGGCACTGCGTTTCTATCGCGCTTTTACGGCGCTTGTAATGCGATTAATCGTCTTGTTATTTGTTTACTGCTATTACACAACGACAACACAGAGTTGTCACTGCGATCGTTGCGCTCCCTTAGAGTGTCTACAGCGTCTGTTTGCCATCATAATGTGCTTTCACGGCGTTGTTAGAGCGTTGTCAGCCAGCCTACAAAACAAGAACAATGGCCTCATATTTCATCAGCAATAATTCAAATATTTGTTGCACTAGGAGCATTAAAGTAAAATTAGGAAGAGAAAATTACACTTGAATTTATTCTTTTGTTTCAGTGGCGTTGCATTGGAATAACTTTTCAGATTTACATTCATAATGAAATCAAAGAAAATATAACAATACATCTGAATCGATAAAATTGAAAAAAGGAGGATTTTAATAATAAAACTAGTATTAATTTAGTGCTTAATTATTCAAATAGATAATTTTTAATTAAGAATTATAATTCTTGTCATGAATAGAAGTCTTTTCATCATGTAACTTGAATTTTTAAACAAAAAAGATCAACACTCCTTCTGAATATATACCCATGTTTGATATTGATTGAGAATTGATTTACGGATTGAGAACGTAAATGTGAACGCCGCCAGCGCAGTGAGAACGCCGTGAATGCGAGGTGAAAACTCCTAACACGCCGTGAAAACTCCGTGGAAGCGCAGTCAATTGAGAGGAGATCTCCGTGGAAACGCAGCAGCAGTTTCAAATCCCTGTAAAATGAAAGAATTTATTAAGTAATTTTTAGCTCTACTGCACAGGTACTTGTTTCTGTAATAAATTTTTGACCTCGGGGGGTACTCGGTGTAAATCGGAGTTAGATACCTTGTGTTATTATTATACTATGGGTCAAACATTTATTACAGAAACAAGTGCCTGTGCTCTACTGGTCAGAGACCAGAAGAGCTTATGCGATAGTAAGGTGTCCGTCGTCCGTCCGTCTGTCTTTAAACAATTTTTCAAAACGCTACCCCTCCTACAGTTTTCGTCTGATTTCAGTATAACTTGGCACACAAGTAGACTACACTAAGATACATAAAATAGTGCGTCGGTTTTTTATTTCGATGATAGGTGTTGCCATGGTTACTAAAAATAGAATTTTGTGAAAATCCTTTAAAATGCTACTCCTTCTACAGTTTTGATCCGATTTCAATATTACTTGGCAGACAAGTAGACTACACTAAGATACATAAAATAGTGCATCGGTTTTTGATTTCGATGAACGGTTTTGCCATGGTTACTAAAAGTAGAATTTTCTGTGAAATTTCTTTAAAATGCTACTCCTTCTACAGTTTTGATCCGATTTCAATATTACTTGGCACACAAGTAGACTACACTAAGATACATAAAATAGGGCAACGGTTTTTGATTTCGGTGAACGGTGTTGCCATGGTTACTAAAAACAGAATTTTCTGTGAAATTCCTTTAAAATTCTTCTCCTCCTACAATTTTGATCTGATTTCAATATACATTGTAACTTGGCACACAAGTAGACTACATTAAGATAAATAAAATAGTGCATCGGTTTTTGATTTCGATGAACGGTGTTGCCATTGTTACTAAAAATAGAAATGTCTGTGAAATTCCTTTAAAACGCCACTCCCTCTACAGTTTTGGTCTGATGGCAATGGCTTCTTTTCTCATCCTTTGTTATAAGTACAAACCAGTAGAGCTACAGTCTCGACAGAGACTTCTGGTTTATAAATGCATATGTAATAGAATACAAAAGTAACCCTTTTCCTTTGTTTCTTGTTTGGTTTAAACAGTTACAGAGTAGTCTTTAACCAATTATACTCCCTGGATCAGATCTTCAATGAAAAGAAATAAAAGAAAAAAATATCAAAATGAATATTACCATTTCAAGGGAGAAGAATATAATTACGTGTTACTTTTTTCTTTCGTTGTCAAGAAATACTAGAATTGGTCTCAAAATTATAAAACAGAATTATGTATCTATTCATATCTTACGGAAAATCAGCTTCACATATAAAGTGAAGAGGCGCAGAGCATGTATTTGGACATTAGTTTTTAACAGAGGATTGTTCATTGTTCGGCTAGCTTAGAGTGGAATTGTGCACATGCCCCCTGAAAGGAAATAAACAGTCCATTTGTTTTGAATTAGCATACATTATATAGATCCCTTCAAGTGTCTTCACCTCACGTTACCTACCTAACCAATGATAAAGATAAACATTTCTTAGAGATGTCATTTATTAGTTGAAATAAAGAATGTATTTTTTAAAAATACATGAAGTATATTTGTATAATTAACAATTTCTTTTAAAAAATGATAAACATGGCAATAATTCTATTTTATTTGTTTTCATTCAAATAAGCATTTTCACGTAATGGAAACATAGGTTTTCTTATTTCCGTGATTTGATGATTTTTAATGGATAAGAATTAAAAACCTGACACTTGAACTACTGTGCATTTTACATCTTCTTAAAAGAACTACGAACGATAGTATATTGTTCTCCCGCCTACCTCTAAGTCAATTCTCAAAAGTTAACATATTCGAATGATTTTAAGAATTTTTATAGATATTCATATGAATTTTCATAAAACGTTACTTATTTGGGATACAAAGAGAGATAACTCTATAATTTTGATAAAACTTGTGTTTTTCACTATAGAAATCAACGGAAAACGGAAAATATTTTTAATACATCTCCCCCCGTGAAACAAAAATTCCTTTTTACAGGTAATATGGACTGTCATTTAACAAATTTATGCCAAAGCTTTCTGTGTTTCACGGGGGGGGGGGGGGGGGGCATATGTTTATTGACAGAAAACGAAAAAATGCTGATTTTTCACCAAATTTAAAGTTATTTTACAACTAAATAATTGTATTTTAATAATTTATGTATGTTTTATTTATTTGCGTAAAACATAAGCAAAGATATGAGATACATTTTATCATATTTAAGACTATTTCAAAATATGGTGATTCTTGAAAGTTCGATTTCACTAGAAAATATCGTCTACCCCCTTTTTTCAAGAGCTGGAAATAATGATAATTTACTATCTAGCGCTAGAACTAAAATGATTAATCAATTACCATAGAACTGTTCTTTGTATTAAACAAAGATTTAATGGTCAAATTGCCATTAATATTGAATTAAATGTGTGCAAAATGTAGGCGGGAATCAAGAGTTAGAGTTCGTAGTTCTTTCTGTTGAAGGAAATTATGCTCTGTTTTAATCGATATAAACAGTGTTAATTAAAATAAGCGTAATAACGACCTACATTTTTTATTTTAGTGAAAATGACATCAACTCTCAACCTAAAAATATGAGAGGCTGAAGACATCTTAATTCAGATTACATGTAATCTAGCAAAAATAAGTTAATATAAAGGAATAAACACAATGTGTTGCAAACTGTCCAATGCTATTAACATTAGTTTTCATTAGCAATCATTACTTATTTAGGCCTTCTGAATCTATCGCTTACCCCTGCATCAAACCAGCTAGCCGTCGTATGACTGAAAAAATAACATTTTTCCTGGAACTGCATCCATCCCAAATGACAACCTTTGAACAAATTTGAAAGAAAAATTTTGAAAAAGGAGCACAAAAAATAAACGTCTAATATTAGTTTTGAAATACAAATTTGTTACCTACCTTCCAGGTATTCAATTATGAAAGAAAATAAAACTATGATAACACATAGAAACTTCATTGTTCTTGAGAGTAAGACATGTGAAATAAGATAAGATTCATGGTCTCAGATATTGACGTTCGTAGGTTCATTAAATGTATTCAGTGCGAGATTGTTCAATAATGTTTTTTCTATAACACATGGTTATTATCTCTGCAAAAAATTGTCCGAAATGAAATTTTTGATTATTTCTATTACAGGAAATATAAATGTTTAACAAGGAACAAGTTGATTAATCTCAGAAACATTACGGATATCTTGCTAAAATTGGAATTTCGTTGTTGTTCATGAAAAACACCATCATCCTTGATGCAAATCTCGTGCACATCTGTCTATCTGACGCTAAGGAGGCCAAATACCGGTATGCATGTAAATCTCTTTGTGTTTGATATCAGTGGGCGAGGACTATTGAATTTGGCATGGGAGTCCTCGTGTAATTTAATCTATGTCTACATTTTTAAAATTTAAATCTACAATTTTATTTCACAATGAAATGGAAATATAAGGAATCACTGTCTAGTTAGTATAGTGTGCCAGGTATATCAACGATAGTAAGAAACATGGGATAATTTATGCATTTCGGGCTTCGCCCGGCATACAAATTATCCCATATTTCCCACTATCGTTGATGCCCTGGCATACTATACTAACTAGACATTGATTCCTTAATTTAACGTAGTTATTTTGTTGATGACCAAACACAAGATGAGAGAATTTTCGAGTTCCGTTTTAGTGAAGAAGCAATTGTCTGTGATATCAAAAAGCGTACATGCATTGTCAGGAAAGGTTATACAGAGTGTAGAAAAGTCAGAGTTATCATGTTATAGAACTTTGAGAAAAATGATGATTTAAATTTTCTTTAAAAGTTTTTAGCGTATCTAAGAATCTAATTCAATCATACTGCTTTCACGTGAGTCTTTAAAGTATCAGATTTCCTATTCACATGGTATACTGTAATTGAATGTTTAATTGACTTTTGGCATGTTCACTTCTGTTAAGATGAACTATATTTATTTTAAACTGTGCTAATGTTTGGACGGTAAAACAAGACGTAGAATATTGAAGATTGATAATCTTGAACCTTTGACCATATATTATGGTTGTGTTCTTTAGTGTAAGACCCAATACTATGTATTTTATAATCTATAACCTCTTACTATTCGCCTTGAAAATTTAAAAAAACGTTGTTAACAAAACACAAGTACGAGGGTTATTCAAAAAGTTCGTAGATTTTTGTCATAACATTTTTATTTAACGTCATAATATAATAATTTAATTTCACTTGTATCAAGCAATTTCATTGGCTGAATCATTCAGAGGAAACATATAATATATTGTATAACATAACTTGCCTACGTCACAATGAGTTACGTCAAAAACGTATTACTCCGCTTGACGTTACTTTTAAAATATGCTATATTTGAAGCCTTTGTATCATTGTCTATACTGAAATTAAATTATAAGGAATGAAGCTTATTTCAACTTATGTTATACGATATACCATAACTTGGGACAGTTTACGCTTTTTGGGAGTTGAACTATGTTCAATCTCCCATGGTCATCAGGATTTAACATGCGCAGTAATTTGTGTTGATTACATAGAGACGAAAGCGAGGCTACTGTGTTGGCTGATTTACTCCGATGATATTCAACAGAAAACATGCATAAACATCCGCGACAAATAGTTCATGTCATTTTCTCCTGATTTAATCTAATTTTCATATTGTAAGTAAATGTAAAGATAAAGTAATCTTATTTTGAATATTAGATTTCGTTCAAAGTACATATGTAAAACTAAATTATAAAGAACCATGAAAGTTTTTCGTAATGGAACTCATTTTTAGTGTAGCGTCATACACTGAAAGAGATACGAACGACAACTCTACATACTGACGGCAAACGTTAAATTTAGTCTTATTCAAACTTTTCATGAACATTTTCTTGGTTTAATTGAATTCGTTAATGCATAAAAACTTGAGAAAACATGCATATTTATTATTTAATCAGCAGTATCACCTGCCAAAAGCGGTAAAACTAGTATTAAAACCTAAAACGGACACCAAGGTTTTCGTAAAATCGCGATTAAAAACAACAAAATGAAGTATATTTTTTTTTGTAAAAGGAAAACCTCATTTACATACCAGATGATTTGTACGCACACAAACTCTCACATATACCACTGTTTTTATGTTTTGTCAATAAATATTTGTTTTTAACTTGGTATTGCTCTTTTCTTCACAATATTAAAAAAGATTAAGTTCTGACGTACTCCATGTATACTGTTCGTGTAATTGAAATACATTTTTATTCACAGAGAAGTTTTATATAACAAACCTGTTAACTCTTAAAAGGCCCTAGGATGCTGTGTTAAAATCCACATTTTATCAACATTGATATTATTCCTGCGAAATAATCTGAAATTTTCATAACACATGGGTAAAGGTGCAAAGGAAAAATATATTACAAATTTGAAGACTGTGAGCAGTGATATAAATGATCAACCGCCTTTAATATGAATATAATGGCAGTGTGCATGTTTTGCAATGGGAAACCCAAAATATATGTATGATGAAAAAGTAATAGAAGAAGCACAACGGCAATATGTGATAAAGATTCTTTGAAAAATTTGTTCAGTGGTGTCAGAGGAGTTGCGGATAAGAGATGGGTATACCTAAAGTGTAACAAACAGATGGACGGAAATAACGATTAACTAGAGCTGAGCTCGTTGCAAAGCAACGAGTAGGTCTTCCGTTGGAGCTGTGGACAGGAAGTACAGACCTTGGGTCAAGGTCACTGCATTTTCTTATGTCAACAACATTTCTTCCCAGCATGAGCCTCCAGTAAATTTTAAGTTATGCTTAAACATTTTTTTTCTTTGTCAGTGACCTTGATTTGCCAGAAAGACATTTGATCAGGGTCATGACAAAACCTCCAATTATAAGTAATGTATGTTTCAAGTAAGAACCTCCAATGATTTTCATTTACTAATTCATAGCGTAGTAAAGAAAATATTTCTTCTGTCAGTGACATTGATCTTAACAGAATAACCTTGGCTCTGTGTCAAGACAAACACCTTTTAGTGATTAGAAGTTCATATCCCTGACAGGAATTTTACAACTTTTCTGTCATTGGCCGATGAAGAAGTTTGAAATTTGCATTATCTCGCACCATTTTGTCACAGGTCAGAAAAACAACATTGAGGTATTTTAAAACATCACCGGATATTAATATTCAAACAACATGGAGTTTCTATTTATGAAAGATAGACGGGTTGAAAGTCCTTTCCATGATACGTATTTTAAGGTATTAGCTTTACTTTCAATAAAATTAAACTCAAAAGTCCACAAATAAAATACCTTTCTTCATTTATTTCAAAGTTTGGGTAAAGGGGGTGAGGAGCATGGGGATGTCATGATGTATACGTAATACATTCGAGGTTATTATTCTGTTAGACAGGAAGACCCGAGGAGTTGTGATTTGCTGATCATGATCTAAAACACGTTGACAAACCGAAACCACATGGTTTTATGCACGTTATTCAATAAATTCATTCATAATTATTTTCCTTGAAGGAGGAATGCATGGATAAAGGATTAAAGAAAATTCCCGATGTACAATAACATCCGTGCATGGACTACTTATCATTTATACGGGTTTTGAATAAATTATAAATCAAATTAAGTTCATTGCTTTAAAATTATTATTTCTTGAACTTTACTATAAAACCTGTAATGTAAATTAATAAACAGTGTGCAGCACAGAAGTCACTTATGAAGTTTACACGTGTCGGTGTTACTTATCATTGTTTAGTCCATTTCATTGAGTATAATTCTATCCTTACGATTCGGAAGATTCTCTTTAAAAGTTTAAAATTGGTATAGCCATGGTTAATATCTGTGATTAAAAAAAAATGCGTTTCGGAAAACTTGTGTTGAAAACGGATTTATTTGTGTGTGAAAAGAGCAAAGCTTGTGCATTTTAATAAATTTTGGTTGAAGTAAAGTAACTGCAGATCGCCAGTCCTTGCGCTATGAATCGTCAAATTACACATGGATCTAACGAATATTTAAGAATTGAAGACTGATTAATGTACATGTAAAATAAATGCCCCAGCGTTTTGTACTAAAGTCAAACCTAAAAATTTTAAGATATTTTTGAAAGATTTAATTTACTTAGAGAAAATAATATTTTCTTACTGTTGTAGAATGGTTTGTATATACCAATTATTTGCCTATGACTGCGGGGTCAATGGTTCACCGCGGTGTGTCCCTTTAGAATTTCTCGGCAGCGTGTAATCGAAAGATAGATTACGTAATGGTAAACACACTTTAAAAAAAGAATCTTGGTTCCAGGTGAATATAAGAATCGCGCAGTAAATAATTGTGTATTATTTGACTCTTAAAAGTTTTTTTTTTTTATGAAATCCAGGCGTATATTGTTTCCGTTCATATTCTTTATGTTCATATTTAAACGAATAAAAGATACTCGTACTTTTTTCTATAACTCTTTCTCTTGGAAAGATCTTTATTAATAAAAGGAAAAAGATACCATCGAATACTCTGAACGGGAAACAAAGAACACGTTTAAAACCTAATTTAAAATAAGAGATAAGATACAGCGTGGTAAAATATTTAATACTTACGGCAAGTTTATTTCAATTATACGCATGAAGAGTTCTTCAATATCAAAATGAGAACGGGTCCTTGTTTACGCTTAATACGGATCTAGCTTTCTTACCTACCATACGTAAGACTCGAACAAAATAATATTTTCATGGGACAGAGATAGTATAAGAAGGAACAATTTTATCAAGAATTAATTTAACCATTCTGTGGTGGGTTTTTTTGTGTATGACTGTGGGTCGCTAGATCACACGCCGATTGATTCCCGGTGACCGACTTTGCCCCGCCGCTATCGACGGAGGCGCGTTATATAATTGTAAACAAAAAAGGTGAATGTTAAAGCCGTGCACTTAATGGCTGTGAATAGTATATGTGCTTTTTAGTTATGTTTTATTTTCTAACTATATTGTTTGCTTTTATGTGATAAGAAGAAAAGATGATATTTTCTTCCCTTTTTAGTATACTTCGTTTATACGATTTTTTAAAAAAAAAGAAATAAAAGGGAAAGTTGTCAGTGAATAAACATGATAATTTGTAAGAAAAAAAGCACAAACACTTCGAGAATTTTATTCTGAAGAATATTAGCTTCCAATGTAGCCATGCTTATTATTTTTTAGTAAGCTTGCTTTGGTTACACGCATGAGGAGCTCTCGTTTACGTGCTGAGTGAAAATAATTAACTGTGCATATATAGGTCATGCACCAGCTCATTTAAAACAAGACTCGAACACAATTACAATTTCATGAGATCAGTAAGATGTTAAAGCACAACTTTATAATCGATAGTCATTTCGAAATTTTTTACCGTTTTTGAGTTATAAAGCAAAAACTTTCAAGGTCCCTTGATCCCTAATTATAGGGGCCAGCCCCTTTTGAATATTATTATCTGAAAGCCCTTGCAATTATGCACAACTTTTGTTCATTATGTCTTAACAAAATATCTTCAAGATAAAAAGGAAAACATGTGTAAATTTTCGCTCTTTTAGGCGTTCTGATTTTTGACCCCTATATAGCGCCATTGTGAATACAGAAATCGAAAAACAAAATCCGATGTGCACAACTTCAATCCTTCTGTTACCTAAAATCAGTAAAAATTCTGATTCAGCTTTTGTGGTCTCTGAGCCTTTATCCGGAAACGAAAGCCTATAAATTTTCGTTGAAAGGGAAATAACTCAAAACCGGAAGTGACTTTTTGAAATTTTAGTCAGCATTCTGGTAGAGTTTATAAACGTCTATAACCTCTGAAAATTTGAGCGAAATCCGTTGAGAAATGAGTGAGATATGAGGCCTCAAAGTTGCGGTCTAGGAAGTAGAAGAAAAAAAAAGAACTAGCATCGTTTTAGATAACTCTGGGACTAGCGTAAAAATCACAGAGCGGTAATGTTGACCTCCGGAATGTATATAGGTCAATGCATGCGCGATCGATAAACAGGTTGCACAACTGTAAACAAAGCAGTCAAGGTCCGAGGAAAATTCACGATGCATGAATAAAATGACAGTGAATTATTTTAAGCTTGATTTTTTTTTTTTTTATAAATAATGCAACATTGAGTATCAATCGAATGAGAGATGATAAGTATTTTTCCTATCTCCCTTCTTGTAATTCAAACTAAATACAAGGAGAAAGTTGTCTCTGAATAATCTGTATGGCATCCAGCTAGAGAATACGTTAAAAACTTTATTTCAACAAAGTTTAACATTCAGTTTAGTTAAGTATATTATTCTTATCCAGTTTATTTCAGTTATACGTGTTATACGCGTACGCATAAAGAATTCTTCACTTGCCGTATAAAATTAATCAGTTACCTGTACATAGAGTTTGCTGCTCATTCAATAACACAAGATTCGAACAAAATAACGTTTTCATGAGATCAATAAGATGTTAAAGAACCCATTTCAAATCGATAACCATATCGAAATATTTACCGTTTTTGAGTTATAATGCAAAAACTATCGAGCGCCCTTGAACCCTAATTTGAGGGGCCAGCCCCTTTTTAATGATGTCAAATGATAGATCTTAAAATTATGCACAATATTTGTGAAATATGTCTCAACAAATTATTTTTAGTTTAAAAGATACACAAGGAAATATATGTAAAATTTGGCGCTTTTAGGCATTCTCATTTTTGACACCCATCTAGCACTGTTTGGAGCGCAGAAATCGAAAAAAGAAAAACCGATGTGCACAACTTCAATTCTTCTAGTATTTAAATGCAGTAGACATTCTGCTCCAGCTTTTGTCGTTTCTGAGCCTTTGTCTGGAAACGAACAGTACCAAATTTTCACTTAAAGGGAAATAACTCGAAAGCGGAAGAGAATTTTTGAAATGTATGAAAACATTTTAATAGAGTTTTGTAACGTTCAAAACCTCTGAAAATTTGAGCAAAATCCGTTCAGAAATGAGCGAGTTACGAGGTCTCAAAGTCAGCATTCTGGTAGAGTTTATAAACGTCTATAACCTCTGAAAATTTGAGCGAAATCCGTTGAGAAATGAGTGAGATATGAGGCCTCAAAGTTGCGGTCTAGGAAGTAGAAGAAAAAAAAAGAACTAGCATCGTTTTAGATAACTCTGGGACTAGCGTAAATTAATCAGTTACCTGTACATAGAGTTTGCTGCTCATTCAATAACACAAGATTCGAACAAAATAACGTTTTCATGAGATCAATAAGATGTTAAAGAACCCATTTCAAATCGATAACCATATCGAAATATTTACCGTTTTTGAGTTATAATGCAAAAACTTTCATGCTCCCTTGACCCCTAATTTGAGGGGCCAGCCCCTTTTTAATGATGTCAAATGATAGATCTTAAAATTATGCACAATATTTGTGAAATATGTCTCAACAAATTATTTTTAGTTTAAAAGATACACAAGGAAATATATGTAAAATTTGGCGCTTTTAGGCATTCTCATTTTTGACACCCATCTAGCACTGTTTGGAGCGCAGAAATCGAAAAAAGAAAAACCGATGTATTAATGTGCACAACTTCAATTCTTCTAGTATTTAAATGCAGTAGACATTCTGCTCCAGCTTTTGTCGTTTCTGAGCCTTTGTCTGGAAACGAACAGTACCAAATTTTCACTTAAAGGGAAATAACTCGAAAGCGGAAGAGAATTTTTGAAATGTATGAAAACATTTTAATAGAGTTTTGTAACGTTCAAAACCTCTGAAAATTTGAGCAAAATCCGTTCAGAAATGAGCGAGTTACGAGGTCTCAAAGTTGGCGTCTAGGAAAAAAAACAAAAAAAAAAAGAATAATAGCGAATAATCTTAACCATCAGAATCAGTAGAAGGTCTTCCGCCTGAGCGGAAGACCTTAATAAATTCCCTCCCGCTTTTCAAGCAGGGGGTATTAAAAAGGACTAATGTAGGCAGGCAAGCATTATGGCCCATGCATTTTTTTGCTATTCAATGTCTCTGAATATCTTTCTCAATCAAGATTGTTCCAACTCAAAAAATGTGAAACAGTTGTCTGTATTTGAAAATACAGACATAATAATAATTAATACATGTAATATTGTTCACTTACTTAACCTCCCGATCAAAGATTTTATTTACACAATGTTCAACTCCCATGAGTGCTTTCAGTACTTTGATGTTGGCGTAAACTGCCCCGTTATGTTATGTCGTATAACATAAGTTGAAATAAGCTTCATTCCTTAAATAACCAAATTTAGTACACATATTTTAACAACAAATAAAAACAAGTTGAGCAAAAATTTGGTAAATATCTTGATGATTATCAAAATTATCAATGATTTAATACAGCAAAAATAGGGTCACGGAGCAGGGTCAAAATTGAGCTATTTAATAATTATACACTTAATTATGTCCAGAGTCACAGCTCTAATAAATGGCGCTTAAACGAAATAAAATTGAAATGTTTAAATTAAGTATTGTTCTATTACTTTAGATGCTAAAATATAGTTTGTAAGATTTCGACCTGCTTTAAAACATGTTTTCTACATTCACCTTTCACCATAATATATTAAGCATAGTTTTTCCTTTTAATTAAAAAAACTTTCATCCAACAACTTCCGTCTCGGGTGACCTGCAATTCAAAAAATGGACGTGTTTTTATACAAATATATATCACAAAAAATAGGACCGAGAAAGTAGATATTCATAATCCGTAGCTAACACTAGTCTTTACTAGCATTTCTTTACTGAATTAGAGATGTTTTTGCGAAACCAGCGCAAATTTGCCCTTCAAATTCTACAATTAAAAGAAAACTTCTTTTAAACGTAAAATACAACAATTAAAAAATACATGAAAAACGGGCAACTTACCCTGAGTCTGTTTGACAGATGAATTTATTTGGCCGTGAGCAGTAATAATCGCCCCACCGTCCGTGATAGGCCGCCCACAAAATGAGACAATTTCCAGTAATGTGTTCATTGGGTTCCCCAGGATAAAACTCATTAATGGTAACGACGCTCTGATCAGAGGAGTATTCCCATCTATCTTCTACTATGATGTCAGAAATCCCTATCCAGAAACTCCCACCTGTTGTCAATTTTAATATTATATGATGATTATTATACTGATGATGAACATGTATCTATAGACATCTTGAAGATTAGAAAAAAAACATCAATAGAACTTCAAGAATTTACTTGTATCTATTAAGTATACCTGTATTACTTGATTTGGATTACTGGATGTGATATTATGGCTATTTATATTGTTAAATATGATCTTCAGAACAATTATTGTTTTATAATGTTTGTTCCATTGTTTTTTTTTTACCATTCATCAAATGATTTTGCCTATAAATGTACATACACACTATGTGAGTATTCACTTTCAAAAGTTTCCAATAAAAACTTGGTCACATTAGAAAATTTATTTTATAGCTTCAATACAAGTTCATATTCCGTTCGCCTATATGATTTTCTAAAGGATTACTAGTATTATAAGCTAAGGTAAATATTTGAATCTCTGCATTTTCTTAAAAACTTTTATCAAATATATTCATTAGGGCCCCGCAAGGATTTGCGGGTGCCCTATAGTAATCACTCTGTCTGTCCGTCTGTCTGTCTCACTCTGTCTGTCTGTCTGTCCGTGTTTACGAGAGTTCATTTATTGGGTATTTTTCATGCCAAGATTGTACTTATTGGGTACTTTTTGCTTATTGGGTATACCCAATAAGAAGTGTCGCTGAATATGCTTAAAACACCCTAATTGGGTATTTGCAGGTTAGTACCCAACAAAACTTGGACACGACGATTTGTCCAAAAAAGTGTCCAAAAAAGTTGCTTTCACGGACGCACCGTGTTTTGATGTTTCAGTTTTACATTCGGAACTCTGAATTCTCGAGAGTTCCGAAAATCAACTTCCGTTGATCCTGATCATAACAACGTTTGTTTACATGGAAAAAAAAATATGGCGACCAAGAAACACTTAATGTCAACAAGATTTTCTGATTGACAAGAGAAAAGGTAAGTTTATTCGATTAATATTTATCCATTGCTGGGTTCTTGTGTAAGGAAAATAGATTTTCAATGTAATTTTGAAAACAATTGTGCACAAAATTAAAAAAGATATATCGGAACAATTAATCCTAAGTTGCACTTGTTTGTATTTTGAATTTTCTCTGTCTTTTTAACTCTCTTGAGGGCGAGAAGTATTTAGTAAATGATCGTATATTGTTAGATAATCTTTGATAAATAGAAAGTGTTTATTATTTTGATTTATATCATAACCAACTAAGTATGTTCTGGCAATGTATATTGGAAAGGGAAATGAAAATTTTAACAATCGTGTGTTCATAAATCAGCTGTAAATTATCGGTTCATGTACACAGTATTACCATGATTACAATCGCAAATTGAGCTGAGATGATGATAAATGGGATAATTGACATCAACTAAATAATTGTATGTAAGTTTATCTCATCTGATATGTAACTTAAGAGATTCAGTGCTTCTTTCTGTCTTTGATTTTGAGTGTCTGCTTTATTTTGATTTTTTTAAAATTATTGTTTTTGTCATTTGTTTTAATTAATTTAAAACAATACTGAAATTGATATAGGGCTACTATAACTATTTCACATGATGGGTGTGTAATTAGCATCGCGCTACACCCGGGGCTTCTATTTTTGAGGATGCATGGGGCTAGTGGTTTTCGTCACTGAGGAATCCCCTTGGGCTATTAGGAATTTTAAAATAGACATGTAATACATGAAAAGCACCACCTGTATTTTCACTCTTTTTTGCTATTAAATTCCCTAATATGGAAATATTCCAGACAGCATGCTCATATTATCCATAAATCTCCACAAATGCATCCGTTTTGCAGTTCTTCAAGACTGATTTACTTAAAAACGATCTTTTATTTCCAAATTTGAATTCCCCCCTTTCCTATGTTTACTGTAGATTCCTTATTTTCGCGAATGGGCTCTTCAACGTCAAATAGCGAGAATAATAATTCGCGAATGGACGGTTGGTCAAGAGATTTTACAAAGATAAAAGCACCATAAAAATAAAGGCGAATAATTTGATTTCGCGTGAAGTGCTTCTTGCGATATTACGCGATAATTAATTCCACGCGTATAATAAGGAATCTACAGTAATATAGCAATATTTTCTTGTACATATATGCCTCACAGATATCTCATTATTAAATTATATACATTCACTCAATCAGCTCAATGATAAGTGTCATGCAATTATGTTGCGCTTTTTTAATTTAAAGCCATATTATGGTGTAACTGATCAAAAGATATATTTTTGAAAAATACAAAATTAAGTAAAGAAATATAGTAAATACATTTAAATTAAAGCTTTCCATACAATTCGGAGCACGGAGAACACCTCGTTTTATCTAATAATACGATTTTATCTTCTCTGTAATGTGTTATTTAAATCTTTTGTATTTTCTTCCAAGACGGAGAAAATTCCGAGAATCCAAATTAAATTTTGATATCTTTATGACGCAATTGACTTAGATTTTGTAATTTACGGAAAATTTCTCTCTTTATCATGTTTATATAAAGTAATGATACAAATAATAAGTTCTTGTAATTTTAGTCTAATAATTTTCATTGTACATACGCCATATATGGCTTTAAATGATTCAAGATGAAAACAAAATATTTTTGCTTCGTTTTAATTAGACGAACTAGTGAATGACCAGAAAAGGAATATTTAAAATATTTTTTTTCATTTTTTTTTTAAATCATTAATTTATAATTATATGATTAAATTTTACTAGCGAAAATTAAATTAAACTTTAATTTTAAAAAGGATCATCTGTAGTTAATACCCTGACTTTTTTCACGATGAACTTTTTTTCAATGTTACTTTTTAATTTTTGCCTCTATATTTGGGCTTGTCACTTTTTACTCGGGGATAGTAACTTTATTGCCACAAAGCTGTGGATTAGTACTTGATTTCCTTTATTGCACAGCGATGACTATGATTTAATAGCACAAAAAGCTAATGGGTTTACGACTTTACGAATGTGAATTTATATGATTAATGCTTACTTGTGATTTTAGGATAACTGGAGATAATGATTCCTTTTTTCCATTGATATTACATAAATATTTTCCTAAGTATTATCATTGATTATGTTACAATAAATTGGTTTAGATTTTTTTTTTATAAAAGTAATCAATAATTGCAATGGAAATTAAAACCATAATCATGTTCATTGAGGATTTTCATTATGTAACAGGTCAAACAGGACATTGCAGAGAACACAATCATCAGAAGATGACCCTCAGAAATAGGACAATTGTAAGTAATCAGTAAAATGAACAGGAATACTTCATGCCAACCATAAGATTTTTAATGACATTTTCGCTTCTTAAATTAGAAGAGATAGAGGGAAAAACTTGTACATACTACATAACTACTAGGCAACCAACCTTTAACTACAGGAAAGCTTTTGGTATGTGCAATACAGCTACATAAACCTATTTAGTATTCATGTAAACAATGTTAAGTTTGAGAAAGTACCGTAGTATTTTTTATAGTGTTTGCCAACATTTTCATGCACACTGTTTGCTTGTTTTTACTATCATTTTATTTTAAATTCTTCAGATGCCCTTTACCTTTGCCAGTTTTGAATCATTTGTTTTAAGGGCATCTGAGGATTGGTTCCAGAACTTAATTAATTGTAAAGTAAATACTGGGGTATTATACGGTCATAGGTTATGTTAATACATGTATAACATTTTGTTCTGATAGAGGTGGCATACAGGAAAAGAAACAATACTAGATATCACTTCAAAGGAATAAAACAGCTTCATCTTGTAGATGTATTTTATTTAAGGATCACTACTTCATGTCTGATGTGCTGAAAGTTATTCATAATCTGTTTGACTGTAATTTTTCATATTTTCAACTTCTATCCAGCTTAGTCAATTTTAATTAAAGGATGTATTCGCTTTGACAAAAGAATTGACCTATAGGAGAGAACAATTTTCCGGAAAAAGTGACATTTAAATATTAAACTTTATTTGTTGTTTTCTACCGTAAATATGTGTAAACTTTTCAAATTTGTATTTTACACCTAAAATTTTTTATTTACAACTTTACAATAAACCTCCAAAATTGGCTGAAACACCATTTTGTCCGCTAAAGCATTGATTTTTGCATGAATTTTGGCCGAGAAGTCCTTCAGGGCAGGCCTGCCCCTAAATAAAATTGTGATATTTTGATAGGTTTGGATGTAAGATAGGATTTTTTAGGGGAACCCCTGCCCTAAGGTTCACAAAAAACCTACAAAAAATAAGGAAACCTGATTTTGATAATCTGCTTCAAATTTATACTTGTAAATATTATAGTCAGACTAGCTCAGTTGATATGTGCGCTGACTTTTACACCATGTAAACAAACATTTTAAAGTCGGGGGTTCGAATCCACCTGGAACAACACTTTTAATTTTTTAATTTTCGCCTTTTTAAAGACTATTATGATATTTTTTATAGACTTGTGTATTTTCCTTAATTATCTATCCTTCATGCATGCCCATTCTTGATATAAGAAACACTATAAAGAGATATCAAATCGTAAAAATCCAATGTACAGTTGTCAGTCAGGCGGAACAAACCTCAGTATAAGCACACTTTCTCTGAGGACAAGAATAACTCATTCTGTGTTACTCAATACAGGTATTCTTTGCAGCATTGAGCTGCGATGAATGTCAATTGTATATATTACTTAAAATTTAATACATTGATTTTGGCTATATATATCAGTGAATGTACTCCCTAGGATTTGATTTAGGCCTACATAATTTGCACACATTAATGGCATGTTTTATTGTATTCATGGATAAAATAGCCTAGACATAAAGAATAGAATTTCAGAGGCAGTAAACATTACAATGCATTATGTACGGTGCAAGAAAAGAAAAATATCAATTATTACATTTGGAGATAACAAACTTAGAAAACTCAGAAAATCAATGTAAGGTTTCCTCCTACCTCTACTCACTGAAATAAAGATTTCGGAAAAAACAAATTGTTAGATTTAATTAGCCTAATGTCATTAATCAGAACGGAAATCGACAAGGTTTTTGTAGAGAAAAAACCAAGCCCGGTCCTATAGGTCAAATCCCTATTTATAATGAAGTGATCCTTTGTGCAAAGCATACCCCAGGAAGGGGGGATGGAGTGTCAAGTGTGTCTCTGTCCCTGTCAATATAATTTCAAAGCAGTTAGTAAGGTTTGGGTCAATTTTAAATCCTTTTTAGCAGAACCATTAGGCTAAAAACAATACTAATGTGAAAGCTTTATCATTAAGTGTAGAGATGTTTTTGAAGATTATGTACCCCTAATGTACTGATAGTGTTACATTAGAAGTCTAAAATTTGCAAGGAATAGGTGTAAAATCTTTTTAAAATCTCCTTCTTAACAATCAGAAACTAACATACTGTCTAATTAATATGCAACATCGTTTTGTGTGTTGAATGATGATTCCATTTTGATAAAATTATGACGGATGGGGGGTAGGATGAAGATGCAGTTAGACATAGAAGAAAAAAAAGAGTTGATAGAATTTAGTTTTTCTTCCATTTTATTTATCAATACATATTTCTGAATAAGAAATATACTTCTACTTCTTGATTGGGTTTGATCAACATAAAGGGTGATCTTGCTGTAGTCACAAGAAAAACATGTTTTATACGGCAAAGAAATGCCTTTATCTAATTGCAGAATGAATAAAATGGACAGAGGCAGAACTGAAGGAGATGCATGAAAGGAGGAATATTTCAAAGATTGCCTGAGCATAACCACTGCTACTGGATAAACATATGACAATATAAAAGAGCAGGGTCAATGGAGGTATCATACAGTATAGGCCATGAGAGACCCTGAAGAAGAAAGTATTGAACAGAAACAAAAATAAAACCATTTTGACATTTATTGAAATATAGGATCAAAGTCTTACATGTAAAATTTGGGCATGTAATGACTTTTGTCTAGCTCTAAGACTTATAACAGTGATGATTTGATTTAATATATTTATCCCGATTTGTCGAAAAGATTTGGACATAGTGCATCAATTATTTTAAAGTTTTGATACAACGAATTCATTCATTGTACCTGTAACTGAGTTTTCTGGAGCGACACTGTTTTATCGGCTTCAAAACTAAGTTTGTGATTTCCAAACGAGATTAATGAGATCCTGTAATATCTTTTAACATCGGTGACTTTTTAATCCATTCTTTTACATCTCAGAAGCATTTTTATTATTACAGGGAAAATATGCATTGTACATGTATCTGTAATAAACAGGATTATAGAAATTTTCCATATAATACAACACAATCTTAGCAACTGAAGGCAAATACTTAACAAGGGTGTGATCTATTTATCAGTATGGTTTTCAGCATCTTGCTCTACCTGTAATGACTTGCTCCAAGTTCCAATATTTAAATTTAAATTTTGCAAACATGGTTATAAAATTCTTTAAAAGCCAAATAGTTTAGGCACAAAATGCTTATATATTTCCTATCATTTGTAAAGTGTACACTGAATGAGATGTGGAATATTAGAATTAAAGTATTAAATATGTTTTGGACTTATGTATTTTTATGCAGATAAATTTGAATTCAACTAGGGATGGTAAATGTCATACTTATTGGGTTTGCAATCTAAGAGTATAAATATCCAAGACAAATTTGACAATTTTAATGAAGGGTATAAGTAAACCAAGAAGAATTGGACAGGTTAACATCACCTGTTGCGTTTTATTCTAATGTCGGGATGTAATATCCAAGAAGAGTTGAACCAATGTCCAATACCTATTGGGTTTTCTTTCTTATGAAAAAAAATTTAAGTAACCCAAGAAGAATGTCCAATACCTTTTAGTTTATATACTATTGAAGGGATGAAGAAACCCAAGAGGAATTGGACAGGTGTCCATTACATGTTGGGTAGTATTCTGATGAGGGGATTTTCAAGAAACCCAAGAATTAGACAAGTGTCCATTGCCTGTTGGGTGGGATGTAGATATCCAAGAGGAGTTGGACAGATGTCCATTACCTGTTGGGTTGTATTTTATGAGGAGATTCAAGAAACCCAAGAATTAGACAAGTGTCCATTGCCTATTGGGTGGGATGTAGATATCCAAGAGGAGTTGGACAGATGTCCATTACCTGTTGGATGCTATTCTGATGAAACAATTCAAGAAACCCAAGAAGAATTGGACAAGTGTCCATTACCTGTTGGGTGGGATGTAGATATCCAAGAGGAGTTGGACAGGTGTCCATTACTTGTTGGGTTGTATTTTGATGGTGCAATTCAAAAAACCCAAGAATTAGACAAGTGTCCATTGCCTATTGGGTGGGATGTAGATATCCAAGAGGAGTTGGACAGATGTCCATTACCTGTTGGGTGGTATTCTGATGAAACAATTCAAGAAACCCAAGAAGAATTGGACAAGTGTCCATTACCTGTTGGGTGGGATGTAGATATCCAAGAGGAGTTGGACGGATGTCCATTACCTGTTGGGTTGTATTTTATGAGGAGATTCAAGAAACCCAAGAATTAGACAAGTGTCCATTGCCTGTTGGGTGGGATGTAGATATCCAAGAGGAGTTGGACGGATGTCCATTACTTGTTGGGTTGTATTCTGATGAAACAATTCAAGAGACCCAAGAAGAATTGGACAAGTGTCCATTACCTGTTGGGTGGGATGTAGATATCCAAGAGGAGTTGGACGGATGTCCATTACCTGTTGGGTGGTATTCTGATGAAACAATTCAAGAAACCCAAGAAGAATTGGACAAGTGTCCATTACCTGTTGGGTGGGATGTAGATATCCAAGAGGAGTTGGACATGTGTCCATTACCTGTTGGGTTGTATTTTGATGATGAGATTCAAGAAACCCATGTACACATGTTCAATTGTTCTTGGGTAGTTTAATCCCTTCGTCAAAATACAATCCAACAGGTATTGGACACCTGTCCAATGCCTGTTGGATACCTTCATTCTGTCCAACATGTAATGGGCATTTGCTTATTATTAATTGGTCATGACTCAAAAAGGTTTCTCCTTAAATTCTTAATTTTGTCATTCAAGAAAGGTTGAACAGAGTCTGAGATGTGTTGAGTTGTGTACTCAAGGTATTCATATATTTTAATATTAGATATTTTGAAATTTACAGGTGTATATCCTTATTGCTAAGAACAAATTAGTTAGGTGTTACAATAAAAGAGCTATTTCACAGAAATTGACAAAAATATGGGTTCAATACCAAAGGTTTTCAGTCTTGTCTGAATTTACCAGCAAATATTAAATATATAATAAATTTGAAATGAATAAAAACCAATAAGAAAAAACCCAATAAAATACGGACACGAGGATTAATATCCAATAAGATTTGAACAGTAACTACCCAAATAATGCTCTCTCGTGTGTACACTTTTTTTGTATCCAATAAGCAGTATCCAATAGGACTTGGACTTGATGTACCCAATATATAACCAAATGTGTGTCCGTCCGTCCGTCTGTCCGTCTGTCACTCTTCCGTCCACAAATTTTCTGTTTTTTCCTAATAACTTTTTTTATGGTTGCCCAATTAAAATCAAATTTGGTATGGTAGTTCAATAGACAGAAAGACATCTTTTGATGCTAAGTTTGTTTCTCTATGTCCCCTGGTTTGGAGCTGGGTGGTGGGGTAGATTCCTTAACTTTATATAAGAATGCATTGGCAAAGAGAGATAACTGCTGAAGATGTTCCCATTGTAAACTGAATGCTGCTATGAGTCCCTTGGGATTAATTAGCTTTCCTCCTGAAGAAAATCCAAAGCATTATCTTTATCCTTCACATTAAGATTAATTACCACCTCTGTCTGCAATTGAAGTTTGTTTTGAAGTTAAGTCAATTTGGAATGCTATGAACATTCTGAAATGTGGATTTAAATATAAATGTTCATACTTTATTTTTGTTAAAATAGTTATGATTTCATTGAATTCTAAAAACAAGAAATAGATAAAAGAAGATATATTTTTTTATTTTTACTTTTTTCCCTTTATGTAAATTCAAGAATATTATTATTTTTAAGGTAGTTGTATAAAAACCCCAACCCCCATTCTATCATTATAAATACTGAAAAAGTTCTTTTGTAACTTTAGAAGAAAAGGATGAGAGGCACGGTTAATCCCTTGGGATTAATTATCTAGCCTGCTGCAGAAAATTTTGTAAGCTTATCTTTATCCGTCACTTTAAGATTAATGAAAACCTTTGTCTGCAACTGCTGTTTGTTTTGAAGTTAAGGTCAAGTCTTCATGATATTTGCATTCATTGAAGGCTGACATTTTATATAACATAAGCTTCATTATTGTTTAAATATACATTCAATATTAAGTTATTCTTCACTGCCTAATGTAAATACACGGGTATTATTTACAGGTTTTTGAATATTCATGAATTATCTTGAAATTTTAAGAATACAGTTGCTGTTGCTTATTATTCGTACATTTTTTAATCATTCCGTAAGCTGCACCCTTATAATTCTAACCCATGGCGGGGCCCTTGCTGACTGGTCAGTTTTCTAGTTTATTTTCCTTTTGATGAAAAAAGACCGATAATATTAAAAAGTTGCCATCATCCAAAATAATTCGAAAAACAAGATGACTATTTCGTTTTAACGATTTCAGCAAATTTGTTTTACAATTATCACTATACCTTGGCCTTGGCTGTGGCTGATCAAGAATTTCGATTCGGCTTCAGTTCTTGGCTCAGCTAGAATTGAGTTAAACACTCTACAAACACTCTGAAACCCAAAAGTAATAGGGATTTCTTATTAAGATTAACTTCCACTGCTTAAAAATAAGATGCTTGTTGAAATCCCTTGTTCCGTAATTTTGCTATTTTTAGTTCTGTGTCGGTGAATTTGCAAGGACCTATCATAGTTTTTTCTTCTTGTCTGCCTGTCCCTCTGTCTATTTGTCCCGCTTACTTTTTTGCATTTTTGTCCTCAATTCTTGTTGATATTATTTTTGGTCTGTGAGTATATATGTTGATGACTTTGTTTTTGTATAATGATGAGCTTCAGCTTAAAGTTTGATTATTGTCAATGATTCTGTACAAGTATGGGGTTTGTCTCTACTTGGATACAAATATTATGAATACAAAACTGACATTTTCATTTAAGTCTAAACAGTTTATTTTTCAAGCATTGTTAGTTAAACCGTCTTTCCATTAACCAGATGATCAAAAACTGAGCAGTTTAACAGTTGCTAAAACTCATCAAATTTTAAAGCCTTGCTATATGTTACTTGAAACTTACTGCAGCATCCGACCAGGTTTCCGTCGTGTGGCTAAACAGGTAACATTTGTCTTGAAACTGAACCCAGCCTACGTTGCAACCTTTGAAAGTAAAACATGTTAGGAATATCTTTTTAATATGAGAAATTTGTATCTTACTTTTTGAAGACAAAAACGTATTTCACTTTACCTTTGTGTGCATCGTTTTCACTTTTGTCATTAACTTCAATATGACATGTTCAATTGTTGTTTATTTTTTTTTTAAATTTGATGTAGAGCATAAAATTAATTTGCATTTTTTAACACAATGAATTATTTACTTACAGTGATTACAAGTTACCAATGCGAATAATAAAACAAACAACAATTTCATGATCGTCTTCATAAGAAAGATAAGATACATATAGATCTCCGATAAGATCATAAACAAGAGGCTCATGGGCCTTATAGGTCACCTGAGCATTATGCAACAACTTTCCAGTGATTGAATTTGATTCATGTTTTAAGCCAGATGCTATGGCATTCACAATTTTGAAAGAAGCATCATTGATCATCATAACTATACACTTAGCAGTTGTTTAGTTTGGTTACTTAATACCCATAGACAAGGCAGAGGAACAAAAAATACATTTTAACTAATCAGTAATATTCAGCAATAATCAGTAGTGCCCCTACTACACATGGACCCCTGACCCGTAGGCCTAGATCCACACATTGCACAATTTTTGAAAAGGCATCCTTGCTTTTCAAAACTATTTGATTAATGCCAAGGAGCAGAATTCAAACAATTCATTCATTTTCAGTCTATAAGTAAGCTCCCCCCCCCTATGGTACCCCTGACTCTGGGACCTTGAAATACATTATTCTTGGAGATAACGGTCCTTGTTCATAACTATATAGGTAATTCAACTGCTTAAAACCCAGGAGCAGAGAAGAAAATTTTCAAAGATTTTATGTATTTCACTATAATCAATAGAGCCCCCCCCCCCCCAACACCAGAACCCTGACCCTAGGGCCCTAAAATTCACAATTTGTGGTAGAGGCACTCTTGCTCATTATAACTATGCATTTAGTTAGTTTATTTAATACCTAGGAGCAGAGAAGACGATTTTCAAAGAATTCATGAATTTTCACTATATAATCAATAGAGCCCCCCCCCCCCTTAACACAAGAACCTCTGACCCTGAGGTCCTAAAATTCACAATTTTGGCAGAGGCACTCTTGCTCATTATAACTATGCACTTAGTTAGTTTATTTAATACCTAGGAGCAAAGAAGATTATTTTCAAAGAATTCATGTATTTTCACTATATAATCAATAGATCCCCCCCCCCCCCCCCAACACCAGAACCCCTGACCTCGAGGTCCTAAAATTCACAATTTTGGCAGAGGCACTCTTGCTCATTATAACTATGCACTTAGTTAGTTTATTTAATACCTAGGAGCAAAGAAGATTATTTTCAAAGAATTCATGTATTTTCACTATATAATCAATAGATCCCCCCCCAACACCAGAACCCCTGACCTCGAGGTCCTAAAATTCACAATTTTGGTAAAGGAACTCTTACTCATCATAACTATGCACTTAGTTAATCTATTTAATAACCGGGAGCAGAGAAGAAGATTTTTAAAGAATTCATGTATTTTCACTATATAATCAATAGAGCCCCCCCCCAATACAAGAACCCCTGACCCTGGGGCTTTAAAATTCACAATTTTAGTAAAGACACTCTTGCTCATTATAACTATGCACTTATTTAGTTTATTTAATACCTTGAGGCAGAGAAGAAGATTTTCAAAGAATTCATGTATTTTCACTGTATAATCAATAGAGCCCCCCCCCAACACCAGAACCCCTGACCCTGGGGCCATAAAATTCACAATTTTGGGAGAGGCACTCTTGCTCATCATAACTATGTAAGTAGTTTGTTTATTTAATAACCATGAGCAGAGAAGAAGATTTTCAAAGAAATAATGCATTTTCACTATATACTTATTTAGCCCCGCCCTAGCACTAGAACCCCTGACCCCAGGGCCATGAATTTAACAATTTTGGTAGAGGACGCAATGCTGATTACAATCATGCAAACAGTTTGATTGCTTGATGTCCAGGAGTAAAGAAGAAGATTTTTAAAGATTGCATTAATTTTAGTGGTTTTGGCCCCACCCCTCAGGCCCCAGGGGGGGCAGGGATCATGAAATTCACAATTTTTGTTCCCCTTCACCCATAGATGCGTTGTGCCAAATTTGGTTGAAATTGGTTGAGTAGTTGCAGAGAAGAAGCTGAAAATGTTCAAATGTTAACGCACAACGCACGACGACGGACAATAACAGATAGCAATAGGTCACCTGAGTTTACTCAGGTGACCTAAAAAGAGACCTCATTTTTGACATGAAAATGTTTTGATTTATTCATTCATTATCAGACTCCATGAAATAAAAAAGGCTGAAATCTAGATTTAATATTATTGTAGTCTGATGATTGTATAAATTGTTCCACTGTACCAACGTCAACACTTTTACATCTTGTATCAAAATTCATACTCCTAATCCTTAGCTTTGCAAAGTAAAGATTCTCCTGAAAGCAATTGTGAACAATTTAAATGCTCCTCTACAAAAGTCACCGAGTCATCTAAAGCAAGATACTCATTTAGTGTATTATTTATTTTCTATTAGTTTCTCTATTTTTAGCTCACCTCAACGAAGTTGGGGGAGCTTATGTAATACCCTCGGCGTCGGTGTCGGCGTCGGCGTCCCAGATTAAGGTTAAGATTTTTGGAGCAGTTTTCTCTTTAACTACTTCTATGTCCTATATGGATTAGACATGCATGGAAAATGGTTCTAGTGTGTTTCATTGTACCCGTCAAAGTTTCAGATGCTGCAATTTCAGCAAAGGAATGACCAGGATAATGTTTTGGAGCAGTTAACATTTTTGGTGTAGGTTTCATTTCCAAGTAACTATAAGCCTTATATTGACCAAACTTGCATGGATGATACATCTAAGGATGCATACTACCAGGCTTGCTTCGGATGCTGAATCTGACCTACATTTTCCGGTTGAGTGAATAGGTTAAAGTTTTTAGTGCAACTAAGTAACTATGAGTTCTTTAATGACCAAACTTGCATGGATGATACATATAAGGATGCATACTACCGGGCTTTTTTCGGATGCTGAATCTGACCTACATTTTCCGGTTGAGTGAACAGGTTAAAGTTTTTGGTTCAGGTTTCATTTTCTTGAAACTATAATTAAGCCTTATATTGACCAAACTTGCATGGATGATACATCTAAGGATGCATACTACCAGGCTTGCTTCGGATGCTGAATCTGACCTACATTTTCCGGTTGAGTGAATAGGTTAAAGTTTTTAGTGCAACTAAGTAACTATGAGTTCTTTAATGACCAAACTTGCATGGATGATACATATAAGGATGCATACTATCAGGCTTGCTTCGGATGCTAAATCTGACCTACTTTTTGTGGATGAGTGAAAATGTTAGTTTTTGATGCATGTTTCATTTCCAATTAACTATGAGCCCTATAATGAGCAAACTTGCATGGATGATACATCTAAGGATGCATACTACCAGGCTTGCTTCGGATGCTGAATCTGACCTACATTTTCCGGTTGAGTGAATAGGTTAAAGTTTTTAGTGCAACTAAGTAACTATGAGTTCTTTAATGACCAAACTTGCATGGATGATACATATAAGGATGCATACTATCAGGCTTGCTTCGGATGCTTAATCTGACCTACTTTTTGTGGATGAGTGAAAATGTTAGTTTTTGATGCATGTTTCATTTCCAATTAACTATGAGCCCTATAATGAGCAAACTTGCATGGACAATGCATCTTAGGATGCAAACTAATGGACTTGCTTCAGATTCTGAATTCGACATACATTTTTCAGATAATAGACCAGGTAAAAGTTATTGGTGCAGGTCTATTACCAAAAAACTATAAGGCTTACATAACATTGTATAAACCAAACTTGCACAAATGTTGCATCAAGAGATGAAAACTCTCAAATTTGCTTCAGATGCTAGATTTTGATTACTAGTTTAAATTTTTTATGTAGGTCTATTTCAAAGTATCAGATCAAAATTGCTTTTGGAATGTACACTTTTTGTTGGTTAATTGTGTGACTTTGCCTTACTTAAAGACAACATTCGTTGAGGTGAGCTCTGTAATCTCTGATTACCTATGTTTATGGACTCTTATAGTCGTCTTGTCTGAAGAAAGTCTTTAAACTTATTATTATTTATAGCAATTTTTAAATGACCATGGCCAGTTCGTTTAAATGAAATTCATTAATATACTAGGCTTGAAAAACCTTTAGATCACAAGAAACCTTCAGGACAGGTTTCTGTGGACTTCAACTCAACATTCAGATATAGAGACACACGGTTTATCGGTTAACAGTAGTCATGCCAATTCAGAATATCCCAGTGAATTTTGTATTTTAAAAAAAGACAACAAAGAGTCTGCAATAAAATTTTCATATTTGAATGTTTCACTTTCTATAATCGATAGCAAGAAGGATATGGAGATAACGAACAGTATTCAATCTCAAAGTCCATTAAACAATATACAAAATAAGAGCAGAGCAAACACGGACCTCCGAAACATCAGAGGTGGGATCAGGTGCCATGGAGGAGTGAGCATCCCCTGCCGACCGGTCCCACCCGCCGTGTGCTCGTTGTCATGATCAGGAAATAACGGAAAAAATCCGTCGTCAATTCAGTGTATAAATAATGGACTAACAATTGGTATGAAAAACGTCAGTCAGCATTTGACTCAATGATAAATTGTATTTGCTGACAAGGTCATTGTATCGACCATAGAACTAACGAAATGATGACTTTAAACGAGACTGTTGATATTCTTGTTTCATCAACTTGCTTGTCAATAATTTACATTCTTTCAGAAATTGTTCATATGTAGAGCATGCTCTTGCGTATCGATTTAATTGAGATATATAAACTCTATATGCAGGTGATGAAGGTATATTCCTGCATAAGTAAGGGAAGTTGACGATAGAAAAGTTAAAGTCATCACGTTTATCATATAGCTTGGTTGTTACCATTAGTGTTTTTTCAAGTAAAATAGCCAAGTATGAAGCAGAAGTGTCGGACTCTGTGGTATCTTTTATCTCAAGCTCACCAGGATATATCGTATCGACGTAGGAATGGAAATTATCATTATTAATTGACAATACGTCGTCGATATATCTAAATGTCGAGTTGAAGGCCACAGCAAGTGTTTTTTTTCTTTTCACGCATAAGATTTTGCATAAATTCTGCTTCATATGAATACAAAAATAAGTCTGCTAATAACGGAGCCCAATTTGTACCCATGGGAATTCCAATAGATTGTTGGAATACCTGGTCTCCAAAAAACCACATAGATATTGTCAATCAGAAACTCAAGCATCTTCTTGATGTCAACTTCAGAGTACTTATGTGTGCAATCAGAATCTGTTTTAACAAAATAATTTTGCAAATGACCAATGACGAGGTAAGTAAATTTACGAGTTCCATTTTTATTGAAGAAGCAGCTGTCAATGATATCAAAAAGCCTGGATTTTAATTTGTCGTGGGGAATTGTTGTGTTAAAGTTGAAAAGTCGTTAGGTTTTAAGCTTTAAGTAAGTAATTAATTTGTAATTACAATATACAGTAATACTAGTGTTATGCTACACTTGCATGGTGTTTATATCTCCCAATTCATTCGAGTATACTCTGAGTACAATCAATTCAAAGGTAGACTACTGACAAAGTGTAGTCATGTTACAGGGATTTAAAAAAACATCTTTTAAGCACGGGTTCTTGTTTGGGAAATAAATTTTAATCCAAAGTAAAATAATAATACGAGGAATCTAACTGTGAATTACACGGAGTATCCCTCCCTTAAAATCGCGCTCATTTACAATTTCAGAGGAGACGGAATGGCAAACTATTTATACCTATGTCCTCTACGATAATTTATCTACACAACCATATATGGCTTGCTAGTCTTTATTTTCTCAGATCGGCAAGCTACAGATCTGTAGCTATATTTGCTCCGCGCCTGATTTACATTTTTATTACGTTTGAGCTAGATTACTGTTTGTTATCTCGACATAAATTCAAAGTTGATTATGCAGTAAAAATAGTAATACATGTATAAGTGAACATTTTAAATTAGCCCTCAAGCCTCTTCTTTTACATAATAATGATAAACTATGACCTAATGCTGCTGTATTACTTTAAATAAATATTTCGCTCCCAACATAAACTACCATCAAGCTTATGATCAAAGAACATTTAAAAATCAAGTTTTATCATATGTATTTGTATAGGTGTACATGTTAGTAGTTTGCAAACAATTGAAATCGATATTTTTTCTGTATAATTTTCTAGAACTTTTGAACTGAAAATGTTGATTCTCAGCCAATAACTTCTCCATTTTTTAAACTGTAACAAATATAAGACAGTTCTAAGTAAATTATTCAAGATATAAAAATATTTAAGTATAATAAAACAAATCTTAATAGAATTCAAAATATATGAAACTTTATTTCACAATAATTTTTAACCGTACTTGAATTAATAAGAAGGATATGGAGATAACGAACAGTATTCAATCTCAACGTCCATTAAACAATATACAAAATAAGAGCAGAGCAAACACGGACCTCTGAAACATCAGAGGTGGGATCAGGTGCCATGGAGGAGTGAGCATCCCCTGCCGACCGGTCACACCCGACGTGTGCTCGTTGTCATGATCAGGAAATAACGGAAAAAATCCGTCGTCAATTCAGTGTATAAATAATGGACTAACAATTGGTATGAAAAACGTCAGTCAGCATATGACTCAATGATAAATTGTATTTGCTGACAAGGTCATTGTATCGACCATAGAATTTACGAAATGATGACTTTAAACGAGACTGTTGATATTCTTGTTTCATCAACTTGCTTGTCAATAATTTACCTCGTAGAGCACGCTCTTGCGTATCGAATCAACTGAGATATATATACTCCGTATGCAGGTGATGAAGGTATATTGCTGCATAAGTAAGGGAAGTTGACGATAGAAAACTTAAAGTCATCATGTTTATCATATAGCTTGGTTGTTAGATTACCATTAGTGTCTTTTTCAAGTAAAATATCCAGGTATGAAGCAGAAGTGTCGGACTCTGTGGTATCTTTTATCTCAAGTTCACCAGGATATATCGCATCGAATCGCTTATCACAACAAAGTCTTTGAAATGCTTACCCATTATCTTCTTCACAAATGAAATAATTATTAGTACTGCATGAGTGATCTGCCCACTTTTCATGGTGCCCATTATATATTACAACACACTTTTTTGAAGTATATTCATCTGGTTCGCCAGGAAAGAAAATGTTCACTGTTATGACACCCATATCTGAGGAGTAGATCCACCGGTGTTCCTCCAGTATATCAGATACCCCGATCCAAAACGATTTACCTATTTAAGCATATCATAGTCCGCTAAATTTTGTTTCGTTATACTGTTCCAGTCTTTTATTTATTGTAAATTTACTGTATTATTGTTTTGCATGTTAAAAAACATTACCCATGTAAAATTTTACTTTGATGTGCAATATAGTTTTTCGACAATACTTGTACTTCATATAAATTATAATTTATCAATATTAAACGCTTTAATTTACCTTATGCAAGAGATGAGAGAATTTGTAATTATTTGTAGAATTCAGATTAGTATAAAAGTCACAAGAAAGTGCAAGATTATCTGGTATAAACCCTCAAACAACATTTTTATTGACTTCAACATTCCAAAACCGCATAGAACATTCAGTGAAAAATTAATTGTCTGTCAATAATTATTAAAGACGATGAAGACAAATATAATTTCTTAAAATCATTTATTTTTGATTTGGCGATTGTGGCCACGACCTACATAATACAATATATACTTTATTAATCGATATAACATAACTCCTTATAAACCTTATATCCCTATCCTTATAAACCTTATATCCTTATAAACCTTATATCCTTATCCTTATAAACTTTATATCCTTATCCTTATAAACATTGTATCCTTATCCTTATAAAGTCTCAAAGATTTGAATACTGAAATCATTCAAGCTGGTACTGGGTTAGCAGATACTCAGCGGAAGTTGTGAAAAAATATTATAAAAAAACAAGAGATAATATTTGACATCTAAGTCATTTTATCGACCATAGAATTTGGCCAATGACGTTTATAAACGAGATTGTTGATCTCCTTGTTTCATCAGCTATTCCATCGGGGTATCAATGACCTGCCTCATTTTAGCAATTGGTAATATGAGGAATGTGTTTCTGTGTTTAAAAAAAACAATTGTGAGACGTTATCTCCATTTCAGGTGATATTTGTATGTTCCTACAACTATAATGAAATCATCACGATTATCAAGAGATTCAGGCGTCAATTTGCCATCAAAACCTTTGGATAAACAGATGTGTCAGACTCTATGATGTATAATTTCGTGTTCAGTGGGATATATCGAATCAGTGTAGGAATGAAAATGAATACTGTTCATGAATGTAATAACATGTCATATTGAAGGCTACAGCAACATATATTTTTCTTTTTTTATGGAAGTTTAGTATTAATTCGAGATCTTGATTCGTAATTTAAGATCTCGAATCACACAAACAGATCTCACTGATCAACATATCAGTCTACTGTCTGATTTTGGCAAACTGTTTTCTCGAGTTTCATTACATATATAATTTTAGACAAGAGACTGAAATGTCAATGTAAAGATGAATGTGTAATTTTCAATAATATTTTGACCTTTTCTACTTGTGAACAGTCAATAAAAGAACACTTTTCTATGGTGCATCTATCATTCTTGTAATAACACGAAGCTGTAAATGCATTAATTCCTCCACATATTCAAATTTACAACCAGTGAACAATAACAAGAGGCCCTGAGCAATGTGGCTATAGGAAAAAATCAGTTCAGTTTTGAAAAGATGAAATGCATAAGTGGTCACAAACAAACTCTAGGAGGGTCTGATTGGAATAAAATGTATCTACGCTGACTAAGGATGCTTAGGCCTATGTTTTTCTTGAATAACTAACTTTTTCTCTACAAATTTGAACTTGAATTGATAAAACATTCTACACCTGAGGGCCATGATTTGGTTAAACTTGAATCTTTACGAACTATAAATGGTTCCCTGTAAACATTAAATTACCACGATTTGTACAAATGAATCTAAACCACTCGAGGATACTTTCACATAAAATGACTTATCATTGCTTTTCTCAAGATCTTTCCTACATATTTCTATGTAAAAACTTGATCGCCAATTGTAGCTCCACACTAACCCAAGTGGTCGTGAATTTAATTAATTAACTTAAATCTACACTAGTCTATGTGACAATTATTCCACATGCGTTTCGTTTTCCCAGGCCCATCGGTTCTTGAGAAGATTTTTTTCGCTAATTTGTAATTACATCTCCTCAGAGGAGGGCATGTACTTTGTTTTGAACAAACTTGAATCTCCTTCACCAAAAGGATACTCTGTGCTAGGTTTTGTTGGAACTGGCCCAGTAGTTCTGGAGAAGGTAAAATTGTGAAAAGCTTATGACACTGACAATACCAACGAAGACAACAGCCAACAAACAAATTTCGATCAGAAAAACCTTCGACTCAGTTGAAATAAAAAGGAAAACTAGATATCATGAAGCAAAACAATTGCAATTAGAATTAAAAACTAGGAAAAATATCAAACGCACCTAAAGACACACTATGGCTGCTAAGGAATTGTGATGATCCAACTGTCCTCGGCTCGGCTAAGGATCATTCTCTATAAGGCCGTTTTGCGGCCTACAATGACATCAAATTTTCAGATAGTATTTTTTCCCTTAAAAATTGCATGAATCACTAGGCTTATGTTCCAATTTAATGATAAATATCGGTTGGTTAATGATACAATAGTATTTTTAATGATATAGGGTCACAAAGTAAGGTACTGTCGGTCCGTATTAGCATTAGAGTAATGGGAAAACTCAAGAGGGTGGCTGTGTTAGATAACTCATACGCATGTCATAACCACCTTTAACCAACACCAAAATTTGCATGTAAATTTCTAATAAACATAAAAAGTGACTACCAAATTATGAGTTTGGTTAAAGGTGGTTATGACATCCAAATAAAAACTTTTCGCTTCATTTTTACGATATTTGCAGAAAAAGCTAACTACTCACAATGAAGAATATCAGCTTATGTAGATTATTTCTTTTTATGAACTTTTGGTTAGAGTACAATTTTCTGATAATTTACTAACACTTATATCAGGTATGCATATTTACTAAAAATAAATGTGAAATTTTTCCTTAAAAAATTAAAAATCAAAGGACTGAGAGGACTGGATGTCATGAAATTACAAGTGGAGACGTTTCATTGAAATGTCAAATAAAAATTCAGAAATAAAAACTTTTATAGACTGTAAGGTGTGAATATTTTATATTTATAATGATAGTTTAGTTTATCTTTATATGCTACTTGTTTAAATTCCGTTATCAGTATTGCATATATTCTTTGTATTTCCTAATGCGTACAGAAATGCTTCTAGAAATGATAAAAGCCATCTTTGTTGAAGCAGTAAAATGCATTTCCTATTTGTGTTATAGACTTTTTTCCTATAGGTACACACATAATTTTTATATGGAGACTTCCGTACGAGTAACATGTGATCCATATTTTGTTATCTGCATGGGTTTATAGAGAGGACTCAATCTATTCATCACACTTCTTTGATAGCATCGATATAAGTTACGAGAACAGTAGTCCTGTCTAAAAAAATAAAATGGTAAGGAGGAGAGGGAATCCTATATGTAATATGTAATTTATAATTGAATGTTGCTTTACCCCATTTAAGGATATTTCAACCAGATAAAAAGAATATCCACCTAAGGTCAAGTGTTTATGCACAGTTGCATTACTGACCAACGCCTAACGCGGGACGGGACCTTTTTTAAAAAAAATAATATCCTAAAGAGCCATGATATTCACTTTAAATGCTAAAGACTTAGGTAGGGAACTGTCACTATCTGTGTAAAACAAGTTTTTGACGCTGCACTAGGAAGGAGATTGAATTTAACACACAGGTATCAAGAGTGCGAAAGGAGCATCAAACCCTTAGGGTCCATTTTGTACCTGGGATGTTGTAGAATCTTAAGTCCGTATACTAGTATATACGAAAACTTCTGATATGCATAGTTGAAGGAACTGTTAAAATTCTACTCCATTTTATGTTGTGAAGTTAGAAACGGTGGTGGTGGTGGTGGGGGGGTCTCAACTTTTATATATGTAAATACATCAAGTTTATATGGCATTTTTAATTAAATATATCGTGCAACACGAGTAATTGAATAAAAGCAAAGCCGTTTTACGACGATATTTCATTTCACTCAGAGATGTATATTTTAATGCAACCGCTCTGAGTTACATGTATATGTATTGACTATTAACATGCATATGGATAGTCAACATGTACTTGCATTGATGTTTTTTATGCTGTTAATCTTTATTTTTTGCAATTGTTGAATTTCTTTTCTTAATTACTATTTCAGTTTTATTTAATCACAATCAAAATCCATTCAGTGCTTTCAACATTTGATACATAACTTTTATAGGTCAATAGAAACTCAGAAACCTCATTTATAAAATGGTTATTTTATGCGTAAAATAAGTAACACATCTATAGAAATGATATAGAATTATAATATAATTATATATGATATATTACTATTAATAAAATACTAATCAAACTTTTTTCAGTATCATACAGTGTGAATTTCGTAAAGATTTACGTTCAAAATATGCAAAATGTGGATGCATCGGAATTCTTGTCATAAAAAATATCTTGAACCTTAAATTTTTAAAATCTTCCACTTTATTACTTATGTCCGATGTATTTCCGACATAAAAAAACAAATTTTGATCATTTACATTCAGAAATATGCATAGAAACTTGATTTGAATAGACCCACCCTTAATTTTTCTCTAACTGACGGCCATTTTTTATTTCTAAATCACGTGACTTAGATGATCGATGTTGATAAACAAACATCAAAGTCATGAACTAGAATGATTATAGTTATATAAAATCACATTTTAAAGTGATTTTATCGTAGGCCGGAAAATGGCCTTATAGAGAATGAACCTTTGTATGGAATTGTTGGCATATATTCTAAATTATATGTGTTTTATATTAAAAGATATTAAACTTTAAATATCAAATACAGTATGAAATACTTTGAATCATTTATTAACCCCTGCGTCAGACCAATTGGTCTCGGTATGACTAAAGAAGTAGCATTTATCATAGTACTAGAGAAATCCAACCCTACAACCTGCAATGTACACGTTCGGAAAGCAAGATACCAGGATTTGCTCTCAAAATGAGGTCCTATTTATTTTTACCTTTATACCTTAGTCTTTTTCCTTGCAATTGATTTACACTAGTGTTAAAATGTTAAATAAAAAGAAATATGTTGCAGAATATGTTTGTTTGAAAAAAATAACCAATTAGTTAATTAAATAATATACTCTTTTCTCAGAAACAAAACGCTGCACATATCTCAACATGTTTTCTAAATACTTCTATTTTCAAATAAACTGTTATAAGAAAGGTATAAATTGTTTATAAAATTGTCAGTTTTATTTTTTCTTTAAATGTTTGAAGTGGAATATATATACTTACCATCAGTATAGTATGCAAATGCAAAAAAGAAGACAAAAATTAAATGATTGTACATTGTGTCTTCACTCCCACAGAGATAAACCTTTTGTGACGATTACCATGATAACGTGTTTGTTATCGCAAGCAAATTCAAATCAAATACATATTATAAATAAAATTGATCCTTTACTGAAAAAATGGCATAGTTTCTTAAACATCAAATATCAAATATTTTTATGTAATCACTGACATCTTCAACCAATTACATTTGCTGGACCAGTCCTGAAACAACAACCATAAAAACATGCCATTATTCTTAATAATTTTCATTATAACTATTTTGCAACATTATTAGCAGAAGGTTTAATCAATGAACAGTTTAATGGTAATAATGAACAATTTAAATGTACGTATTTGTTCATTTTTACCGTTAAACTGTTCATTGAATCAAAATTTTCCTCTAGCTGGCCCCTCCTTCAAAATTGAAGGCACGTCACTGTAAATTACGTAAAATATACATGTGACAATAAACTTACTGATCTTGTTCACAGACAAAGTGATATGAATACGAGCACACTTCATCTCCCCATTCATTCCCATGAGGATACCACTTAATCATGCAATTCTCAGAAGTTCCTGTAGTTGGCTGTCCAGGGAAAAACATGTCAAATTTAATGGCAGTTTGAGTAGAAGAATATTCCCATCTTCCTTCTAACACATGATCAGAGATTCCAAGCCAATAGCTGTGTCCTGTAAATAATTATCACCAGGGGTGTTAGTACAACACATTCACATCCTGGTGTATTTATTTTGTGTCTGTTTTCCTTTTGTATTGTTATTCCCCAACTTTTAAAGATTTTATATTATTTATCAAAATAAAATTTTTTAAACCCTTTTAAAGACTTTATTAAGGACAATACCTAGAGTGTGACTGTAACTGATAAGAAATCTCGCCTCTTCTATCGTCATTGGCTCTGCCAGCTTCGAATGAAGTTGTGAACAAGTGTTCTGGTACATAGATAAAGAAATAAAAGAACAACCTGTAGAAAAATAATGTATTTTTTGAATAGTTAAGAATGCATATTAGGATAAAAAACCTTAACATATTTCATTGAATCTTATTAGATTCGTACTTATTATCTTTTCAT